>NW_009613247.1:292-66574 GCF_000690535.1 Cariama cristata | reverse complement strand
TGGTTGGAAGAGACTTCAAAGATCATCATGCCCAACCACATCTCTTCCATTTATCCTTAGTTTATGGGAGCAAATGTTCTGTTCTTCTGCTGTTTTCCTCCTGAGGTCTTAAAGACGACTCCCAAAATCAAATGAGGCTGACACACCAACAGTAAAACATTTGGATGAATTAATTGGTGGTGCAAGTTTGCTGATATAATCTTTTTTCGCTCTCTCTATCCTCCAGCTTCTTCCCAAGTTCATGCCTTCCCTTCCTATCTTGCCCAGCTTCTCACTTTCTCACAAATTCCAATGCTGTCCGGCAGTGCCACTGCAGCGCCTCTTCACTGAAGCAGACTGGTAAGACCATGTTAGCGGGTTGGATACTTACTGATCCTCTCTAGTCATCTGGAATCACAAGATCTTCTTCCAGGAGTGACATACCCCTTGCTCCTTTCCCTTTGTCCCACACGACTTGGGCTTTGACTCTTCTGCTGCTTGTGCCTGAGGAAATGGTACCTGGGCAGTAGTGTCTTCTGTGTCTCACAAACACTTATCAAGCCTTGATCAGCTTCTCATATTGTCCCAATGATATTAATTTAATTTAGAACATTTAAAGTATTAGAAAAAACGCCCCAAAAAATGAGAAGATGGTAAACATGGGTACTCTTGAGCTAGTATAGAGCCCATCGCTGATCTTGCTGACACTGATGGTATCTTTTAATCTGTGATTTGCCTGGGATTGTGACCGCTGTACCTCTATAGATGCTGACACATTATCCAACAGCTCTGTAAATTAAATGCCCTTTAATTTACCCCAAACTCTTCAAACATGTTCAGTGAGGCAGCTCATTCCTTGAAAGAAGAATGTCCTTAGGCATTCAATAGAAAACTCTCTAAAGTTAATTCCTAATGATTTCAAGAAGAATTGGATCAAACCTTTTTAGCATATAGGCTATTTTGTTTTAGTTTCCTATGGTTTTGTTTGTTTGTTTGGGTCTCTTTGCGTTTCAGCATTTACTAAAAGGGCTTGTAGGACCACAATGGAAAAGCAACAAAAATGAGCCTTTTCTTTCTTGTATTCTTTTTTCTTTTATTTTGCAATGAGGACCTCCTATTCTGTATTAATCATTCATGTGATACTTCTACTTTCCACATATGTTTCAAGTTACATAGGATATGTAGCATCTGTATCGTCCCACCAGCAAACAGCCAGCACTCAAACTTGCCAAACTAAAAGGTGCATTTCCTTGGCCTGGTCTCCTGTTGGCTTTGGACCTAGTAAGCACAAACTGTGTTCGTTTTTAGTGTCTCTAAGACAGATCTATTTATCGCCTGTTTGCTTTAGGGTAAGCCAGGCAGGTGCTCAGGCGACAGTGCCTTTCTAAACAAAATGGGCACGTACACAACAGAACCTTGCACAGACTTCCACTCTGCTGTGAAGGAGAGCTGTTGCCTTCACCACTCTTCCCCCACCATGTTCCCACAGTACGGATGCTTATTTTAAACTTTTTTTTTTTCCTTTCCCACGTTCTTGCTTCTTTTTGATAACATACATATAATTGTGAAAATACAAAGGGGCCAAAGGTTTGCTTTTTGAGTGATGGATGCCCAGGACAGCTGGGGTTTACCCAAGGAGGCAAGTCTTCTCTAGGATACAGTTTTAATTATTTTGTGGGCGTGTAGCAATATCACAACTAATTTGCTTTCACTTTCTTTAACACCACAGAGACCACAGGCAGCTCAGCATGTTACTGTGCTGTCCCCTAAAATAAGTGACCTGTCCAAAATGACTGCACACGAGCCGTAAGTTGAGCAGTGCTGCCAAGGTACCAACACCAAGCATCTAACAGGAGGGGTTTAGAAATACACTTCCATCTTTCAGACGTGCCTGTGTTCAGTTCCTTCCATGTATTAGTCCTTGAAATGTTTTAAACACCAGTTGTTCCTCACATTGTACATGGGGAAGAGTAAGCGGCAAGGCTGGCTCAACCAAGAGATTGTATCCAGCAAATGGCAGATTGGTGAAGCTGGATGGACACAAATGCCCAGCTGTTTTCTCTCTGCCTGCTGCTTTGCTGTTTTCCCAGCCTGGCAGCCTGGTTCTTGATCACTTCTGTTTGCAAAAAAGGTGTGACCAAAACTTCATCTTTGGGTTTAAGAAGATGATGCTTTATCTCATGCCACTATGTCTGATGTGAAAGCTGCATATAACACCTGAATTCAGGAGCATAAAAGACAAGGTTGTCAGACTTTGAGAACAAACTTATCTACATTTGCCCAGAGAAGACATAATTTTAATAGGAGTTGCTTACATTTCTACGTTGACCTTAGAAAATCACTTTATTGTTACTTACAGGAAGTATGTGCCAGTTCACTCCTTGGCCTCCTTGTTGAGTACACTAACCTGGAAGTTTGTTTTATCTCTGGGGACAAGATATACTTCTTATAATAGAAAGCAACATTATTTGGTTCAGTTCTGTTTTGGATTCACGGGTGACATCAGTGCAGGAATTATACCCAGACAAATTAAAATCAGGCCTACATCATATCTGCACCCTGAGTTATATTTGGCAATGTACAACTATTTTGAAAGTCATGGCAAGTGAGCAGACCTTGAAAAAATATGGATACTCCAAATGTTGATATCATTGCTGTAAACTTTTTCATTGCTCTGGTATTTGGAGTACTCTACACTGTTTAATTTGGGCTATTAACATTCCAAATGGAAGTAGCAAGAACTCCACCATAAGTTTATCTTTCTTTGACTAATCTTAACATGCACCCAGGTCTCTGTCTAGCTTTCCAAGAACCACATGGTACGGTTATATTTCAGAAGCACATTAGCTACGCTGTCTGCTTTAGCCATTTTACTGACACTGCCCAAGTGGCCCCCCTGGAAGCACTTACCTTTCTCCAGTGACTATGTAGGGAGTTTGCTCTTCTAATTTTTCTCTTCTGAATCAGAACAGAATTAGATCTTACAGTAGACTAAACCAAACGATGCCAGTGTCAGGTTAAGATTTTTGATCCTTTAAATCTTATTCATGCAAGTAAATCAGCGGTGATGCTTGTGGAGTGGAAGAGAAGTACAGCTATGTTATTAAAGGTCACGGGACCAGGGCTTCAGAATATGTAAGGCTTTTGCTCCACTTAGCCTTAAAATTCCCATGCTTAGCCCCCTCCCTCCATTGCTGTATTTTAGCCAATTTCTAAGTAATATTCCCAGCACAGTATAATCCTGAACTTCAATGCAGCTTCTTATTTTTTTGCAGATGTAGTAAAAGCACACTTATGAAAATAAACATCAGCTAATAATATAATAATGACGGAATGGGCAAGACGCAATATAATCCAATCAAAGGGGTGCAGTCCAGCATTACTTCTTCACCAAATACTACACACACATGCAAAGGCACACAGAAAAACTGCTATGCAGAATCTACCCTTAGCTTACCCAGTCCCTCCACTTTATTACCTAATGATGCAGTAAAGCCTTTTGGCATTAATTTAATAAATGCAATGAATACTTATAAAAAAGATACCGAAGAACGGGATTTGAAAGAATCTCCTTTCTCTGCAACCACAGTTTCAGCTGGTTTCAGTGTATTTTCCTTTAGCATTCAAATCTGACGCGTCACTGCATAGAGGAAAGTTTGCATTTTCATTACTATAGGCAATTACTAGACTGGTGTACTGTTAGTGCAAAAAAAAAAATGCAAGTCAGTGCAAGAAAAAAAGGTGAAGAAAAAAGGAAGGAAAGGACTATAATTATAAAGTGCACATTTACAGCTTTCTGTATCTCTGATGCACACATTCTCCTGCAGGGATTTCAATCCCTTTTTATTTCAGTAGTTAAGTTTCTTTGCTCTGAAAGGCCGTGAAATGCATAGACACAAATCTAAGAGCAGTATGTATGAAAATTACTGAAACACTGTAGGATGACAAAACTACTGGAAACAGTAGAAAGAAAAGTCTTAGGGGGCTGGAACACCTGAAACACACTTGGAGAAAATTTTATTTTTCCCAATTTTTATTGAAATTATCCTTCAAGGATTTTTTCAGCTTTTTAGGGAAAAAGAGTAAATCAAAACACTTTATATTTCAAAGAGTTTAAAAAATAGACAACTGTTGTGAAAGGGAGTATTTAGTGGAAAATTCCATTCTGTTGAAGAAATTACTTTTATCAAAACCAAAACCCACAGCTGTGACTCAAAGAATCAGAGAAGACCACATACCAAGAATAGCACATTCCTCATTCAGCACCCAGAAACGGGGACACTGGCCTCCATACACTTCTCCATACTTAGGCGAGGATAGGCCCTTGCTGTCATCATTTCAGTTACATAGGTCTGCACATGGTATGCAGGTAGCTGTACATCTCGGGTGGTGCTTAAGTAAAATGTAATGCAGGGAAAAAAATCTGTGGATGGTTAGCCTAAGTGCTTATAGCATGCTGAATTTATAGTCGTACAGCCTTTATTCTGAAGGAACTAGAATTCATGAGCTGGAAAAAACAGATTTGAATAAACATTAATTAACACATTCACCTTTCCCACGTAAATAGTGGAAATCCATACTAACATAGGTTGACTTGTTTCACAAAGCATAGATACTGTTGCCACCCCTGTGTGTGCAATACTTCGCTTAAGGTTATCTTGTTCCTGTACTAAGTCCTGTAAGAGAGTCTTCACAAACTTTTTATTGAAGTTTGGTCATCGATTGAGTAGTACTTGGGCAAGTTTTGTCTTGTTTCAGTAAAGGCGAGTGGTTTTGTACCTCCTGAAGCATATGTGGGACAAAGACACTTCTAGCTTCCTTGCACTCAGAGTTGATCTCATCTGCTGAACTAAAGATCTGTTTAAAATACATTGTCATTTGGATTAAAGTGAATTCTGACGCAAAAGAAAAATATGCAATATCCCCATACTATTTTAGGTTTGTCTAATTCATTGATCTGACTAGGAGTTGGCCATCGAATTCCTTTGAGCAACAGAAAGTAGTGGGATGCCCACAGTATTATTTCACACAGTTATGCCATTTGAAAGGTTTTATAGTGAGAAAAAGATAGAGACAACTACAGACAACTTAAAAGAAGTAAGTACAAGTGCTAGTTTAAAAGGGAAGATGCTATTTCAGGATGTCAGCCACGTTACGCAGCTGTTTTTTCAAGACAGGAACACCAGAATTAGAAGGACCATACAAAATTCTCTGGGGAAAGAAAGGTAAAGTATTCGAATACTTGGTGGCTGCTTGAGAGGCAATGGGGAGCACACTGAAAGGGGAGGGAAAGGAAAAACTGTAGCCAGGCAATCTGATAAGCAGAAAGGTAACACTACACAGACTTTGCAGAACACACAAGCAAAGAATAGAGATTTAGGCAAGCGAGAGGAACAAAGATTTCTTGACTTTTCAATCCTTTCCTGCAAGTATCTCTGAATGAAAAGAGACTGTTTGAAGAAAGCCAATTTCGCATCACTGGTCATAGGTTCTTAGATAAAGGGATATTTTTTGTGGTGTCAAATACAGCTGAGTTTATATTGTCATGCCATCTGGAAGCAAGGTGCAACATTGGGATTCAGTGTAAGATTAAAAGAACTGTGATGCTATTCCTGGCTACAAAAGGATGAGAGTGCAGGCTCACTGTGGAGCCCTGACAGTTTTCAAAAGCTTTCCACCATTTTAATTTATCACATTAAAATGTACATGGTTTCCTTAGACTTTCAGGTTTCAGGTCACACTCCAGAGGAAGAATTCCATTTTCTTTCCTTATTCCAGAAGTTACTAAGAGACATAATATACATTCAGGAGCCAAGGCACCAGGAGGGATTAACCACATTGTTAATGCTTTCAGTTGACTCCACTTACCTTTCACTGCACCGTGTAAGCAAGTATAAATAGAGGTTGCAAAGGAGGACTCTGTCATGGAAGGTAGAATCTGTATTCAGTTCCTGAGGCACAAAGAAAATACCTGCATAAGAAGAAGACATCTTTGTGGTTCAGTAAAGAGTGAAGCTCTCTAGTTTTTGAGCAGTGCACAGGACAATTACAGAAAGAAGGTATAGACCCCTGACGACCCATTCCCAGGAAGAAATGCGAAAAAGGTCTTGAGGAGAACCTGAAAATTCTATTTTCTTCCATGAAATCAGTTGGAAAAGTCTTCAACAATTTTTGAAATAAACTTTGATGTGTTCCACTGCCCAAAATCATGTTTCCACTGAAGCCAGTGTCAATGTTCCTGCAGATTTCAGTGGCTATATAATCAAGATGTGACTGTTGATACAGAAGATAGTGCTACAGAATTCCTTTTGTGTCTAGAGACATCAGACCAGATTTGTTAAGATGGTTTAACTCCTCAGCTGCCATTGAAAGAGGTAGAGGCAGGCGGTGTAATAAAACTCTTCTGTAATATCTGAATCAGATTAGAGGACTTAAAGCATCATGTAAATCCCTATGATCAACTAACACTTCAGATCACTTAAACTGATCACGTTCATGTTTTTAAGACAAGCAGTAGCCTATAATGATTTTTTCTTCCAAGGTTACATTTTTGTTATATATTGGTATCTATTTTCTTGGTTTAGCTTTTGCTACCTGCAGAAAACTTTGAAAAACAAACAGAGCAAATCTATGGAATTTAAGCATTTATTTAGGCAGGTCAGAATTTTAAGGCTTATTACTTTGCTAATTCCATTAACCTTTACTTATCTCCTAGTCTACACTGTACAGACACCTATTTTGGTTTTAACGGCAGCTTATAAAATAGTTTAATTAAAATCCAGAAAGGAACTCTCCATCTATCATGGAGGTGCATGACTTACTTTAAAAACAACAGCCTAGGCTTTGGTAGGGAAGAATGACTTTTTATCTTTGTGACCGAAATCCCAGCTGACAGCCCTGTTTATGCTACAGAAAATAATGACTGCTGACAGTCTCAAGGACCACCCGGTGGGTTATTTACATTTGAAACATTTGAAATCAACTCTGTTTAGATAATGTTTCAGTTTTGCATCTGGCCTGCCTGCACATGTTGCTTGTACGCTGTATTAAAGTTAGTACATCTCATTGGAACTGTAATCAATAACATTCAAGTTTCATACCATCAGCCAGGATCTATTAACGTGAAACTGCTGAGTTTCGTATTAAACATTTTGTTCATTTGGATTTTGGAGCCCAGTTGTTAACAGAAAACTCTTCATGTTTAAGAAAACTGGTATTTTTTTAAATGTAAGTGAATAACATTTAGGCTTTTTATTCTGACATCACCCTCAGGAGAAGAATATAATATAAAGACTATTTTAGTATTACAACGTGTAAAAGAAAGGTATTCCAGGCTACCTGAGTTCCTTAGGCTTGGCATGTACACCGTTGTTAGACAGCATTGACAATTAATATTAAGAGCCCTAGATTGAGATAATCCATTCAGCAACGTATGATTTGAACAGTTTTAAGAAATAACAACTTTTCATGAGATCTGTATTTTCTTCAGTTCAGGAAGTTCTCTTTTCAGCTCACTATTTTCAATCTCTTTGCTTTGCCAAGAATATTTCTAAACTGATCAAAAGAAGAATACCTTGAAGGGTGTTCTATTACCTAAAACAATTTTCTGAGCATGAAGTTAGATAGATACATATTTTTATCCAGCATTTGTCTTAGTACCAAAAAAGGCAATGATGAAATAAGCAGATAGCTAGAGTGTGTCAAAACTAACAACTAAGATTAATACCCCATACTAATTCCTATTACCAAAGTAGATCTCAACTTATATTGCTGTTAACTATAAGTTCCCCTTTCTTAGATTTTCCGTTCTTCATTCACAGTGGCAGTGATCCATAGTTTCAGTTCATGTTCCAGTTTTGAAACTTTTCTTAATAGGATTTGAAATTGTGTCTCTTTGCTTAATTTAGTAGGTCATGGAGAAAAATTCATACTTATTTCTGAAACACAAGAATGAAGTATTTATGTACAGAGATCATCCTGAAGGATTGCCAACAAAATGACATTAGGATGACAGTTGCAAGGAACAAGTTAATCTTCTCTGCCACAGACTCCAGAAAGCATCCTAGAAGGCATTGCATGCAACCTACCTCGCTCGACTGACTGCTTTGGAAAAACAGACATCTAACTTTGGAGGACTCCTAAACCTACCTGAACAGGTACCTGAAAGTAGATGGCACAAATCTAGGTATATTTTAAAAAATAAAAATGCTTTTTCGATGATGTGTTGGGTGGTGCTGAATATCCTCCCTCTCCGCTTTTGTTTTTGGTTTTGTTTTTTAACATATATCAGCAGTGTGGCAATGAACGCGACTCTACAGAAGGGGACCTCTGCGTATCAGAAGAAAAAGCCTTGCTACAAGAGGAAAATTCTTGACATCACGAAATGCTCTAACTTAAGCTAAGGTAATATTCCAAACCTTGAGAAGGCGAAACAAAGAAATAGCTATAGGATTTTGCTTTTTATATAGCAAAGTCTTTTTTATGCTATCCAAAGAGCAATTGTGACTACAATCTTCCAAAAGGAAGTCTGTTTCCTTTGGCTGCCATGTTCATGACCAGACTCCAAGGGACCTCTAGGAAAAAAAGATGGCAACCTGCACAGGAATCTGCAAGGCAGGTCAGGCCTGCTTCAGAGCTTCAGTTGTAATTGGTTTCAAACATGTGAGATGTATGGAATGGCTTTTTGTATGACAGAAGTAACTGACCAGAAGAACACATAGATGGTAATATAGGAAAAAAAAATGCTTAGCATGGATGGATGCAAAGTCAGTATCCTTTCTGCTAGGAATGTGAGCTACCGGAAGGCTGCGTTAAGAGTATGTATTGCTTGAGAGTGTGATGGCCATGGAGAAAATACTGATTGGATTGTTTCCAGAGGCACATAAATACATCAATAATCTCTGTCTTACACTGTAATTTGGGCAGCAGTCTGGCTCCTAGTAAAGTCAGCAGAGTAACGTAGACTCTAAGTAAATGTAGCACCATTTAACATTTAAAGTCTACCTCAAAGCTACCAAAATGATCCCACAGATGTAAAATCAGCTGGAACAGGCCCAAGTAATTTCAGCATTGACAGAAGGAAACAAGGGGTTAGTCTGAAAAGCATGAAATCAGATATGCAAAAGAAGTGATCCAAAACACATCAAATGCAATCTTTGGCTGTGAAATCTTAAAGCAGCTTGTCCCAGTTCACATTTGTAAGAATCTGATAGCTGACAAGAAACCAATTAGAATAAGAGACTGATGTTTTGGATTTCTGGCTTAACTGTGGCCTTAATTTTGCCATCAAATATGACAGGAGGAAATTTGGAACATTAAAATACAAGACACACTAAAGGGAATACTAGGTTGAGAGCAAGTAATAGCCTGAGACAGGTTTTAAAAGATAATGGGCAGATCTAGTTTCCACAAAAAATGACCACCACAGAATGAATAACTCAAATTAAAACTCATATTTTACCAGACAACACCTCTGCTTACAAAAAGTTCATTTTGGCCCAAATTTCTGCAGTTGATAAAATCTTACAGAATGGCACCTATTTAAGTGACTCGGTACTTTAGTAATCAAAAATGTCTCCCAAGCAGCTAAAACTATCAATCTGTGACAATACTTTTTGCATCCAGGTGCTTTATTTATTTCCCTCAACAGCATTAGCTAAATTTATTGTGAGGTATAACTCAGATTTAATTGCATGGAAATTAGAGTCTAAAATGATATAAAACCCTTGGAGAAAAGGATTCAACTAGCATTTGCGTTTGGAAAATAAAATTAAAATGTCTGAAAGCATAAAAGGCACTGAAAATATTGTGAAAACAGGACCTTCAGAAACTCAGAATTCTAATAATGTTTGTGTGAGACCATATATCTGATTTGAGAGAACAACAACTTTCATTTACAGGAATGATGTGAGAATGTGGGCTCCCAAAGTCAGGTAACTAGTCTCTTCCCCGCCCAACTATTTGGTACAGTGGTCAGCTTTACTCAGATGTTTAGAGTCAGGACGGTCAGGTTTAATTGTTGTGGACACTGTCAAACACAGTCCTTGAGCATTCAGCAAGTCAGATGCTAAAAGGCCATGCATAGCACAGCAGTAGTACAAGACTGGAGAAGGATACACCAGTGGAACAGAAGAAGAGAGGAGGGGAAATTCTTTGCTTCAAAATTACTTAAACAATAAAATAACTATGGTTATTACTTTTGTGAGTGGAATTAATTCTATTCAAGTAGTTTATGGAAAAACTTCATACGCTTAAAATAACCTTCAGGCTCATATTACCACTACAGACAATGTCCTCAGGGTCAACAAGCAAGCAGCTCCTGGTTCTTCAGCTAGGCAGATCTTCCACGTGGTAGACAGGTATGTTTAGCTCCTCTAGGCACTGCCTGGCTTGCTTTCTCTGCCTCCCATATAGACTTTTGTAGAAAAGAAATTCTCAAGCTGAAGGCTAGAAATATGCATAAGCCTGCTAGGAGTATTTACCTTTTCCATAATGTTAAACAGAACGTGAAGAACTGTTGAAGAGAACTCCAAAGCCGGTACTACCTCTAAGCTTTATAAAGGCAGATGCGAAGACTCATCTTAACGATGCAGATGGCAGAATTCCTCTGCAGTCTACAGTTACCAGGATTTTTATTTCTACTGTTAAAAAAAAAGATGTAGATAAAGAATTACAGGATGGATCACAGATATAGAAGAACATGTGGATATCAATCTAGCATTAGGGTTAGCGTGCATTAGTTCATACACTCCTGACATTTAAGGAACTATTTGCACTTAACTTTAGATGAAATTAACTAAAACCTTTTCCAAAGAATGAAGCTTGCTATTTTTTTTCATTTATTTTTATTACATTAGTTATGGCATGGGAAAAGCCCAAAAGGTTTTCTTTGCAGTATTTCTAATTCAATTAAGAGCAAGAACCAATTAAAAACTCACAAATGGTTTCCCATGAACTTTTAGACTGAATCGTCAGATAAATTTAGATTCTCAATGCAACCTAATTTGATTTCAAAATGTTCTGGCCAAGTTTTTTAGAAATAGATGCCTATAGGTAGGATGTTGTCTATATTTAGGTATCACAGAGGAAAGGTCCACATTTCAAAAGTTCTGTGCATCTAAGTACCCACAATAAATCAACATGAAAAGCTGCAGTTCAGCTCCCTTTCGATCAGACAATTCTTGTAAAGATCTACTGCAAAGGATACATAAATGACTATTTTTGTCTTCCTTATGATCCTATAGGTATAAGCTATGTATAGAGTTGATAGAAATGTATGCAATATGGATTTAAGACCATAATGTTTGACACAATTTGTAAAAATCTCATTTCAAAATTTGTGCAAGCATAATTAGAGCGACTGTAGAAATTTATCGAGATTTCAAAGGAGAAACTCAGTCATTTTTCAAGGAGATGCCAGTACTCAATCCTGAGGTATTTCTGCCTGCCATCCTACTCCCAATTTATTAATGCAAACAGAACAGAACATCACTGAGGAAGACACTCAGTCAGACTGAGCTGATCTCCTTATCCAAACATGGATCCAAAAAAACTACCCAGTGCATGTGTGTGTGTGTGTGTATGCACACATATAGAAAGAGTGAAACAGAACAGTTAATCAGGAAAGACTGTCCTGAGATGTTTTTGTGGAAGGTTGAATAAATGGGAATGTTTGGCCTGCTGTGAGAAGGGAGAGTGGGATTACATGTTTACTTGCTGCTGAAGAACTGGAGATATTAGCCACAATGGAAATTTACACCTAACAGAAGTATTTTTTGGTCAGCAATGGCCTGCAAGGAAAAAAAGAATGGTGGAAAATCTCATATCAAAAGTTTTGCAGTTATACTTATTACCAAAGCTATTTTTAAAATTATGAGTTAAAGTCAAATTATTACTACATTCACAGATTTTTGCAATACAGATATTACAAAGAATAGAATCTGAACACACTCTAATTATGGTTAGGGTCATGTACTTGACAGTATTGCAAACGAAGATAAATGGACAAAATTCTGTAAGCTGTGAAAGAGATGTTAGGAATAAATGAATAATGTTTACAAAACTTCTTAAAATTTCTGAAAGCACAGATACCATTTTAAATAGTTAATTAAAGTGGATGCATTAAATGCTGAAGGTAACTGCTTCTAAGAGCAAGATGATGAATTGAACCTGCTCAAGACCACAGAAGAGGTACTTTGCCTGTAATCTCTGTACCTTTTATTACGTATCCCTTTGAGGCAACCCCATGGCTCTGTAACTCATTTTTTCTCTTCTAGTATGGATGCCTACTGATTTGGTCCTACAGACATCTATCCTCCCAATGTCGCACTAAAAACCAGATGGCAGGCATCTCATAACTGGTCTACAAACACAATTAAAACTTTATGCTAGAGGCACCATTTTCTTCAGTATCTTCTCTTTCTGCTGGATCTGGGTCAGGCATCCTGTACCAAAGAAACACACACATGGACTTTCTTTCATGGAAAACCTCTCTTATGAGAACAGAAGTGTCTCTGGGTGACTCTGTATATCTCTAGGTTTTTGTTCCTAGACCTACTGCTGAGAACCTGCTATATAACTACCTGTTCCTTACACATCTCTTAGTTTACTGAATCCTGCAGACTGCCTTTTACTGTACAGCATTTTTACTGTAAAAACACTTTCGGAATTAGCCTTAGCCCACTGATGTGGGTTGATCCAGCCTGTGTCAAAGGCATGTAGAATCCGGCAGTAGAGTTCTGTAGTGCTTCAAGAAGGTTTGTTTTTGACAACCCATGGCTTTTCTTGCATTAGGCTAATCCACTGAATCTTCTCCTTCCTATATTATATTTAGATGAAGAAAGAAAAGTTCCAGATACGAGATATGCTTCCCATTTAATATTTTCCTCTCAAAATGCAGCTTGGATTTAGTAATTAATCAGTGCTATCCTGCAGAGCCCGCAGACTATCATGAACACTTAGATTAGACAACCCTCATTTTTCCTCGAACTCAGCCAAGGCAAGCCAAGAAACTGAATTTACATAAACAATAAAAAGATTTTACTGTGCAAGTTCATAAATTCTGACAGTTTCATGGAAGAAGACACTTGAGATGAGTTAAGAAGCTTTAACAACCCTACACAAAGGCAAGTACACTGGCTGAAAAAGCAGCCAGCATTCTGGAAATGACTAATGATGTACTACAGCACAATTCTGCTAGTGAATGCTTCAGCTTCTACTGCATAACTGAAGTGCAGCAACAGGGTATAATAAATGCAGGAGTGATTCTTTGTGAACATGTGGCATATCTAGCTTCTGGGTCTATGATATTATTATTAATCCTGTTCACTGAGTCTTGATATTGGATGATTTAGTTTTTTCTGGCTTAATAAGCAATAGATGCAGTCTATGAAAGATAGGTAACTGCAGAATTTGCTTTCTCACCTCAATTGGCAGACGCTACAACAGTCCTTCTAAAGGCATATATTAACACTGCCACTGCAGCTATGTAATGATATACAAATCTTTCCAACTAGTTGGAAAATACTTTCTAAAAAAATACCTGCAAGCAGTATGGATCCGTTTGGTGGTGGTATCTGTCTGAACACAGATCACATACATCTGTCTTGTTTATGAGGCAAAGACCATGAAGGATTTTCACTGAAAGGCAGTAAACACATTTGACTATGGTTTCAGTCTCTTCCGTCTCATTTTGAGTTTGTTTATCGAAGATGTGTGGCCCAGTCTGAAAGAAATCCAGAAACTTTTGCCAATGAGTGGAACAGAACGATTTTCTAACGATGGTAAGTCTTCCTCTATACTAGGCTTAACCTTGCCATTCAGATGGGATACCTTAAAGCTAAACAGCACCTGACAGATCAGTAGATCATAACATCTGATCAACTGAAACTTGGTCGCTGGAAAGATCACACATGCTAATTTTCCATCCGATACACATGGCACTGTTAAAAGAAACAAGGACTTAACAAAACACATTTTCAAGTGGGGAAAAGCTGAGAATGAAGCAGCATAATTATCATTTTGGCATTAACTCTGTACAAGAGACAAATTCAGCATATCCAGCAACGAGAAGGAAACTAAACTGGTTCTCAAAGACTCCAAGTCTCATTCTCACCTCTGCTCTGATTTGTCACATCAACTTTCAAGTCAATATCTGCATCTGTAAAATGAAGTTGATTTACAAAATACTCAAAATTAAGTTGAAATTTGAGAATGATAGTACTATACATTACTACTACATCTATCCTACAGAGATATCTTCCCTATCTTACTGTTAATATTTACTCTATTTACTCTGTAATTTACTCTATGTTGCTGTTTCCTTAAAGATTAAACATTAAAAAAATCTTAAATGGCAAGAAGCAGGAAGAGTTGTGCAAGCTCATTTGTGAACCAAGCAGAGATTTCTCTATCTTGCTTTTCATCTCTAGAACAAGTTCCTACAGGAATCAAGAGACATAATAAGCATATATATTTTCTGGGAGGGACCACTCATGCATTTTATTAAACAAACTTTCAGAAGTGCTTAAATTCTTCAAAGATAAAGGCAATATAAGACAAGCTATCAGAGAAGCTGAACTGCTTAACTGTTACAGAGTTGTTTAAAAAACGGTCTTTGTGTACCTAACAAGGACAAACACTGGGGACCAGACTTAAACTAGTTATTAAGAAAAACTGCAATGCCTAAAGTGATTTTTCAAACCAAGTATAAAGATAATTTCTTCTGGCATACCTGTGAAAAAATATCTGTGTTTAGTAAAAGTAAAGAACTCCAACTCAGAGATGGTTTGAAGCAAATTTGAAAGCATTTATTATAGAAAGAGACCATAAATTATAATTTAAATCAGTATTTTATAATATAAAATCAGTATTTTTTCAGCATGTCTAGTTTTAAATTGTTTGTAATTTTTCCCTCATGTAAAAAATAAATCCATATAGCAAGACAGAATTGCAACTAGACACAAATTGGAATACTTTTTTACATGGCAACTTGCTCAAAATTAAAACTTCATCATGAATTGACTATCACCTACTCTTTATTTCAGAAATAAACTTAGGGGAAAGCTAAGGTCATTTAACGCATTTCAATTTTGTGTTAGAATAGTCTTGATCAAGAACCTTATTATAATAAAATCTGAAAACTTAAAATATATTTTTCAGTGTGAATATATTACTGCTTCAACATTTTCATCTATACAAATTTAGTTGTTACTTATGGCAACATAATTGGCTGGAAAGATGCCAGTTTGTCCTCCTATTCTTCCTTCCCACCAATCAAACTGGGAATCTGTTTTGGTTGTGACTGTAATTTTGTCTCCAGCTTTGAAAGTCAAATCACCTGGTTGTTGTCCTTCAAATGAATAAAGTGCTGTCACTTCTACTGGATTACTCCAAGAGTTACCTGAAAAGAAAGACATTGAATAAAAAAGAAATTACTAAACTGCACATACAGTAAATCCTTAAATACAAAATTCTTAAATGACAGTAGAAAACAGTGACAAAGACACCAAAATAATTTATCTGAGCATATAAACCACTGATGAACAAAACCCTCCATTTCCACTACATTCTTAGGTAAGTGAGATTTGGATTCTAGCCTATCAGCACAGTCTATTTAATAAAGTAGTACTCTATACAAAATAAAGGTCAGCAATTATTTCTATATGCCTCATACGGTCAAACAGAGACAGTGGGAACAAGAGCAGTGTGTTGAAGAAAATGTGAGTGCTTCCTGAAAGACTGCCAACCAGAACCACTTTTGGGTTTTAGTTTGGTATGTGTTCTCTCTGACAGTTTCTTCATAGAAACTGCAAAACTTAAGGCAAGGATCTGATTTTTTAATCAATACTCAGGATATAGGATGGTAAAATACAGAATATCTACAGCACTTCCCTTCTCTTTCCACAGTGTCTAGGATTCTGGTGTATCTCCCATGTTAAACAAAACACACAAACTGTGCTTGTGGAAAGAACTGATTATCGTTTGATGTACTGGAAGTGACTTGGCTTGCAGAGTGGTATTTTATACCATATATCCAAATGGCTTTTATTCTCTTTCCACCAGAACTCTTTCAGTCCTTAGTTGGGGTTGGAATCGTGCCATGAGTCTTCTGATCCAGTTTTAAAATCATCTAAGTCTTGGATACCATTATCCAGCCTCCATTCCTGTTGACACTTTTTTAGCCAACATCTCAATGTTTATTGCTATTTAACTTCTAATCTAAGTGAATATCTTCAATTTGCTAATAATTATGTTTGCTCTCAATTCCTTTAACTGTCTGAAGTACACCAGGTAGTTGCATTTGTTTAACGTTGATTTAGAAAACAGTTAAATCTCTCACATGAATGCATCAAAAAGTGAAAAACGGAAGGTGCAATAGAAGATGAGTTAAGAGGAAATAATGAAGACGCTTACACGGTCAGGTGGAGAGATTTCAGGATCTGTTGCTTATATGGACATGATGGCTGCACAAATGCTCAAGCATGCAAGGTTAAAGGCTTTTAGCATTAGCTGCACCTGCTTGCTGCCAAAACTGTGTTGCAAAAGGGGAAACCCAAGCTCTTCTTAAGTCTACACATTGCAAGTACACAGCTAGAAAGGATGGTGAGAGAAGCACTGATACAACTTTTTTTTTTTGGCAGTCTGTCATCAACAAGTGATACCCACAGAACTTTGCTTTTATCACTTCAAAAGAAAGAGGAAAAATCCTTTTACCCCAAGCCTCCCAAATACAAACTGCAGCCAAAACAGGACAGAGAATAATAATGGACTACAACTGTATGCATAAACAGCATAGATTTTTTTTCCAGCATCTGCCAATATATATGTTCATTCCATAGGCCAGTTCTTTCCCTTCATGATCTGCATTTGTAGCAATCATCAAAGCTTAATACAAAATTATTTGACCATGTGCTGGGAGAGTGTTGGTTGCAGAGAAGTCAAATGCTGTCTTCCTTGATCACACAGTCTCTCTCTCCTGACATCCGTATTCATGATCTAAAGTCACACACCACTATTTCTTTTGATGTGAAAACAAAACCAGATGAGAATAGCCATGTTTATCAGGTCTTTATCTCCATCAGCCAATCCTACCAAAAAAAGGCAACAATATAACTTTTCTAAATATTTTTTTTACTTTCAGACTTGAAACCCTGATAGACTGAGTATTCAGCAATTACATGATCTTCCTCCAAGAATTCAAGCATTTGATGCAGCCAGGATGACATGATGTGTTCCCATGCAAAGTGTGGTTTGAAGCTAGATATTTTTATGGAGGAAATCATAGCAAAACCCACAAAAGATGCTTTGACTTTTTACTCCTAGTTTTAATTGAAGAACAGTAAGAAAATACTGTGGCTCAGGCCTCTCTAGGTGCTAAGGCATGAAACCAGCTATGACTCAGTTGCATATAAAAATGAAGAAGGGGTGTGTTTTACCCCTGTGCCACATTCAGGCAGCACGCAGGGGTAAAAGTGCATTTTATAAGTTACGATGAAGGCTACAAATTCTTACACTTTAAGTCCTTAACCACACCTAAATGTTCAAATGCATCATCACTCAAAGAGAATTAGAGTTACTATATATTTATAACTGCCCAAGTTAGTACACTTGGAAAAATTAGATAATTGACAGCACAAAAGATGAGACTGAAATTGCTAAAAGTGACGATGAGAGTTTCTTTTCATTACATTCAACAAAAGGACTGTCATCACCACTTTAATACGCCAGATGCGTAACAATGGCAGCAAGTAATAGTTACTTCCTCCATGGCTGAACTTGCATTAAGAGTAAGACTACAATTACTGTTACACAAACTATTGAGTATACTGAAATTGGCTCAGTAAAAGTAGGAAGAAAAATGAAGGGAAACTAGACACAAATTAAAGCATGAAAAGGTGGAACAAAAGAAGTGTGCGTGAGATATTAAAGTGAAGGATTGCATTCGATGCACCACAATCATGCCTCCGATTATTGTTTGCTCTGTCAGATGAACAAAATTGTTTTATGCATTTCCTTTCCCACTTTTTGCCCCCTGTATGTGTATCTTTCCAAACATACAGAAACCTCAAAGCACTACAGCTGATTATGAACACTGAGTTCTGTGTCCTTGCCCCATTTGCTACCTGCTATGATTTAAAAGCACTTTCCAGCTTTATTCCTGTCAGCTATTTCACAACAATTCCTACTTAATTCTCCCTAGCAGCTCTTTCCCATACTTTAGTTTCATTTTATTTCTCACAAAGGTTCTAATTTCTGTGCTTTAATTCTGTATTTTTGCAGCATAAAACAGATAAAATGCATATTTATTGCCTCCAGATTGCTGCATCCCATGCCTCATATTTATATGGATCATCCTAACAAATAGGTTTCTTAAATGAATACACTGCTAATAAACCTACCACATATATTATAAGGGGGAGCTATTTCATGTTCTTGTTTCTCGATTTCAGGCGTTTTAAATAAAATTGTTATAGTCAACATGAAGATTGCTGAATGCTTGTATTGAAACCACATTTGCAGCTCACACAAGATGGTGCTACAGTGCTACATACAGCACATGATACTGAAATCATTGAGATTTATGAGTATGCACACTGGAATAAAAACAAATTACATTGTGGAAAATCCTTAATTAATGGTATCTGAATACACACAGCACACTTCTACAAACACAGTGGTCAAAACAGAAATATAGACATTTGGGCTGAAGATCAATTAGTGCAGCAGTCAGCATACATATTCAGTGCTCTAACGTACATGGGTATGGTGTATGCTGGATAACAAACTGCTCTGACCACAATATCCTTTCATTTTTATTCATCTTTACATACCATAATGATTTGAACTTTTTGCTAAGGACTACTGCTATGGATTAAAGACCTGATGGGCTATAAACTAGAGTGAATTTACAGCCTCTTGGGCATGCCGCAGTACCAGCCCCAGAGTGAATGAAGCAGATACATCGGCTACTTTTCTATTAATCGGTTGAGGAATGCCAGAGCATTTCTTTGACTTTGAGGCCAACTGGCATAGACTGGTCACAGACATACTAGCAAACACTCACCATCCAGAGAGGAGAGCCACATCCAAACTACCTGCTGGTTTCTACACCAGAGTAACTCCTAAACCGTATCTATGAATTATCTGGGAAAGTGCTAGGTGAGAATAACACCAAGGAACTTTCTAACAACACAACCACATAGGTAACTGAGTTATAGTTCGTGGGCCCATGCCTTCACACTGTTTAATTTACTAGGAGATGTAGCCACTAGTTTCACATTCTAATGTGAACCTATAAAATATTAGTAAACCCATAGGCTGATGCTAAGACTGGTTTTTAGAGAAGAACAGGCATTTTACATCATTTTGGGTTCAGCTTATTATGTTTTTAAAAACTAAATCTGAGTTGGAAGACAGAATAGTAAAATCCAGTTGTGGGTCCCAAATTTACTTTTACCAGCGTAGATGTATATATCCCCTAGCCACTGAATATCTGATGCTGAAGAAGGATATAAAAACTCTAAAGTGCTGCTTTTGGCCACTGACACAGCAATAAAACTAAAATAAGTTTAATGTGTTTGAGGTTAGTGGGGAGATTGCTCAATATCCACTTTGCAAAATTCACTAATTGTCAGCAATTAAAGAGCTAGCATGATTTTGTGGGTCATATGTGCACCTATATGATAGAAACTATAAGTGAACTAACACAAACTATTACTGCCTGTTTTGGGTTCATCTAAATCATATTAAAGAGCTTGGCAAAAAGGAGCCCTGTGACTTAATTATCACTGCCAACAAGCCATCTGAGCAAGGGTACTGATGACTGACAGGATAATCCTGTTGTTGACTGTCCATATATTATGCACTGTCTGCTAAATCTCTACTTTGGTAAATGGGCTGTAGGTCTGGTTTCTTTTGAAGTTGAAAGGTTATAACATTGTTTCCGTTGGGATGGAATACACCATATGAAAATGTGATTGTCTAGGTAGACACATTTTTCCCTGAAACTGAATAGTCTATCTTACTCAATTTTTTTGTGCAACCTTTAGAATGCATGGCTATAGGTTTTCTTATTTAAAAATCAATCTAAATGGGCAACACATTCAACCTACTAACTTCTACTTTCTCTGCATTTTGTAAAGAAGGAGAGAGAAATGACTGGAACTGCCACACAGAATGTTAAAAGTCAGATAAGTCTCCAGCATCAGAGATGACAGAAGTTGTATAGTGCCGGCGTAAAAGCTCCACCAAAAAGTGTCAGTTTACAGAAGAGCTGTAATAGAGTTCTCATTGGTTAAATAGAGACCTAGAAAAGTAAGCAACCACATGAATCCTGTTTGTGCAGCAGAAGTAAGAGAAAACCAACAAACAGACCAAATGATGGAAAACAACTAGTGGATCTAGGCAGATGCAAACATCTATGCTTTGAAAAACAAATATATCAAGTATCAAAAAGGTTTACTATCACTAGTACAGTGTTCAGAGGCATTGAAAGCCTCGGGTATTGCTCATATGTTTAGGATGAGAGCTGTAACTAATAACAGTGAACAGACAGAAATCTCACTTCTTTACCTGTTATGGGACACTGGGCTTTTGTTTAGAAAGAACTAGTATTGAGTTTATAACTAGAGTTCCGGAAAGAATCTAAAGTAGGCTGAAGAACTAGGTTAATTACTGGGTCCTGCAAATCTGTGAGTAAAACATTATAGTTGGTCCTAGCAACAATGAAGAGTTCGTAGGAGATTTTAAAGGCCACCCTTAGCAAATGGTCTGGAAAACAGCACCTGCTAAGATACAATTGTGAGTGTAAATACTGTGTGTGTATGCATAGATTGATTATACTAAACTGCCTGAAGGATGTTTGCCCCAAATTATCATATTAAAAAGGAAGACTATTATCAGGCCCCCAACTGGACATGTTAAACAGGAAGACAACCATTAGCTTGATTTAACAGCTTTACAGGAGCCAGCAACATGCTGTTGCAGCAAAGGCAGCAAACAGTATCCTGGGCTGCATTAGGCAAAGCATTGCCAGCAGGTCAAGGGAGGTGATCCTTCCCCTTTACTTGGCACTGGTGAGGCCACAGCTGGGGTACTGGGTCCAGTCCTGGGCTCCTCAGTACAAGAGAGACATGGTCATGCTGGAGAGAGTCCAGCAAAGGGTCACAAGGACGATGAAGGCAATGGAGCATCTCTCCTATTGTGAAAGGTTGAGAGAGCTGGGACTGCTCAGCCTAGGGAAGAAAAAGGTTGATCAATGTCTATAAACACCTGAAGGGAGGGTGCAAAGAAGATGGAGCCAGGCTCTTGTCAGTGGCGCTCAGTGACAGGACCAGAGGCAATGGGCACAGACTGAAACCCAGGAGGTTCCCTCTGAACACCAGGAAACACTTTCTTACTGTGAGGGTGACCCAGCACTGGCACAGGTTACCCAGAGAGGTGGTGGTCTCCATCCTTGGAGATAACTCAAAAGCTGTCTGGACATGGTCCTGGGTGACTGACTCTCGGTGGCCCTGCTCAAGCAGGAGGGTTGGACCAGATGATCTCTAGAGGCCCTTTCCAACTTGAACCATTCTGTGAATTGGTGAAAAACTTCAAAGAGATTTTTGAAACAAAGTTACCTTGAAGTATAAAAGCAGCATGAAAATTTGTAACTGGAGGGGAGAGAGTTTGGACCAGAACAGCAGTAATCAAGCCTGAATTTGATACAAATGGAAGTCACCTTGCCAGCATCACCTCTGTCTAGGCCAGACAGAGCAGCCTCCCTGTCAGACACAGCCAGCATGGGGTTCTCCAAGTTGGGACTCGCATCGCTTTGTGCGTATGTGACCTCGTGGTGGGGCTTTCCTGTCAACATATGGGTCAGTGGGTTGTAGGGAGCTGCACAAACACACACATGGAGCTGCAGTACCCACGTCTCCACAACAGCTTTGTGCAGGCAGGAGAACCTGCATAGCCAGAACAGATTGTGTGTGCTCATAACCCATACTACGTGTGAGAGGGGACATGCATGAATGTAAAGCTTTGTACACACAACACTTGATATGTATGCATGCCTGGAAGTGCAATTGAAACTTTGGAGGTTGCATTTAGAAACCTCAGGTGTTCATTAACTTTTTGTAGTTGTCTAACATTGTGATTTATTTGCTGTAATGCTGATATGATCCTGAATGTATACTTCACAGATTACTAGCTAATTATCTGTCCTAACTGAATTAATAAAGCACTTTGATCCCGATTTTGGTTTCAGTTACATGAAATGACCAGTCTTTCCCTGTGAGAGTTCCTGCAAAAGTGTCTTCTCCCACAGCAATGATCAGGGTTCACGCTGAATGGCTCATGGCCATTGCTGAGCTTTAACTAATAATTATAACAAAACAATCTATTTAGCTGCTGGTCTAAGTAAGGAGGGCAAGCATGTGTTGTGATGATAAAGCTAGGCTGAGAGCAGGAATTCAAATATGTAATAAAAAGCTAAGCTCACTAGCAGTCCCACGAGAAGCTAGAATGACTATTCTTTTCTGCAAAAACAAATCAGTTTAGCCTCGGACTGACATTGAGCAACTAGACTAATATTAGGGTTAAGACTAGGATCAGAGTTTAATAAAGTAAGGGGCTGAAGAGAAAGATTCATTGGTGGACAAACAATATTAGGAACGAGATAAGGCATTAAATGGCAAGGGTAAATATCTTACAGATATTTCTGGATTTGCTGTGCTCACCAACTGATAGAGCTAGATCTGGAAACTAAAAGATAACATTGGATCCTTGCAGGACAGGTGAAGGATAGAGTAAGAGCAACAAATGTCTTATGGTTCATTCTGAGGTGGACAGAAGTTACGGCATTACAGTCAAAGTCAGCTTTAAGGGTGGAACGAGAATTTGAGTATGGAATACAGTCAGCAACTGTTATTCTGCTTCTGTACTCACTGCTAATCAGGGGTTTGAACCGGCCCAGTTCTTAGAGTGATTACTGCTGCTTCTCCTCCTTCATATTTTCAGATTTGAGGCTTATTGAGCTATGTTTTGGGTAGGATTGGGGCAGGAACTGCAAGCACCAAAGAGATATATTTTCTGCTGGATCCAGCACACTGTGCATTAGAATGTGGAAGGCAAGGGGTGGGCAAAGAAAATTGCATGTAGTAAGTTCCGAAGGCATCAGGGCAACTACTAGTGACAGGAATAGCTTCTAAATTAGTGCTAGGGCTCATGATAGTAGGAACTAAAGACCTAAAATTTTTACTTGAGGAATGTAGTAGCATTGGGCCATGATGATGCCTAAAGGTATGCAGAGAAATAGCTTAAGTTTATCTTTGAAGCAGGTAGGTAGAACCACTGAGTTCAATCTGTAATACTCACAAAAATGAGATGAAAGCTGGATCTGGCAGGGAGTGCTTTTGGTTCTGTTTGAGCTGAAAGACATACTTCACCTGGGAGTCAGTGGAGGAATGTAAAGAATGGGCAAAGTGATAGGGCAGGAAATTAACTTTGAAGCAAGAACTCAATCTAGATGAGAGTAAAAGAATATTGAATTTGTAAAGGTCAGACAGAAGGATGTTGCAACAATTGAATCATAACAGGACAAAAGCCTGGACAAAAGTGGAGACAAAAAGAAAAGGCTGCATCTTTCAAATGGTATTCAGAGAACAATCTATAGGACTCATTGCTCAGAAAGTGAGAACTTCTAAAGAAGCTCAACTTGAAGATCACACGTGCTCTGTAGTGGTCAGCAACAGGCAGTTTCAGGTTCTATTTGATCATTTTTAGCTTGAATTTATAATTAGCTAACAAAGGAATACCAGAGTAAGGCAGGAAGAGATGGATCTCGAACAAAGGTAGTTATGAATTGTCTGCAGAAAGTGTTATCTAGTAAATGAAAAGGGACAAAGGATAGCTAGCTGCAAAATAACAGAAAAATAGAGCACTGATAAGGATGCCTGCTCAGTGACACACTGGAAATACAGATGTAAAGGCAATTACAGACATAGCCCAGCAATGGAATTCAGGGAGCACAAGTATTACCAAAGAAAACAGAAGACAATTAATCTAGCTATCAGGTTAAGGGAGGATGGAATACGACTTCTAATTTGTGGTTATAAAGAAGTCACCAGAGACTTGGAAGTAACAGTTACATTTACATCAGTGAACGTGAAGTGAGTACCAAGGCCAACTGCCACTCTGGCCCTGACCATGCTGTTAAACTCCATGTCTCCAAATCAGAGTAGCTTCATTCCTACTGACCAGTGGGGACAATCTCTGGCACATCCTAACTTCCAAACTACTAAGGACAGACACTACCTGTCCCAGACCAAATCATACCAGGAATCTGCTAACAATTTAATGGAATAAATGATACAGTTTCAGTGCCCGAGCACATTCCCTGGCAACGTTTAGTTTATCAGCATAGATAGAGCCAATGGCTTGAACTGGGTGCAAGAAAAACTGCTTTAAAGAGGGTCCAGCCTAGTACTGAAGAACTCCAAAACAACAAGATAAAAGATTAGGTAACAGCAATACGGGTCCAAAAAAAGCGACAAGATAGGATGGATACCTGGGACAAACAGAGAGAGGCGATAAACCAATGAGAATCTTCTGCATCTGTGAAAGCTATAAAGTTTAGAGAAGATATGAGCTGAGGACAAGTAGAACCATTATATCCGTATCAGTATCCTCCTGAAAGATACCCAGTATGGACTGGTAAGAGGGGACAGACACTGGCGAGAACCTGAAGAATGGTCTAGTAATGCAAGACTTCCACAGAGGTGAGACTAGGAGCATGTAACTAAATAAAGCACATTCTCTGTGACTTAACGCTGGAGTGAGGTGTGTTGCCAGACATTAAACCACCTTTTTGGCCACTCCTCTCTTTGCCCCCGTTAGTCATCTGGGGAGGCTATTTCAGAGCCGTACTCCCCCAGCTGGTAAGACAGCTTTCTTAATGTCCAGCTTCAAGTAATTCACTACTAGTTTACATCAATTTTTCTTTTTGTTGACACTGGCATTTGGTTGAAACCTTTCTTTCTTGGCATTTACCTTCCTTATGCTTTTATAGTCAAAAACCATTTTTTTAAACCTTCAGATCGTTACACTAAAAATAACTTAGCTACCTCATATCAGAGACTCCTTGCTCCACTCACGGGACTTATTCTTTTCCACATCTATTCAATTTAGCCTAATTTTTCTCAAAAATAAGTAAACAGAATATTAGCATCAGGTAAGAGGTCTGTAGGTAACTGATTTCTCACACTCTACCCATTAAGTGCAGAGCTGTTTAAATAGAAGGGTGACAGAACTGAAGGAACAGAGAACTCATTTTGTGGAGATCATGGATTTATTTCTGAATGTGAAAAGAAATTAAAAAATACTTAGGATAAATCAGCACAGGAGTCTGTCAGAACAGATTTTTTGATGAGGACATAGCCATGAGCAAAGAAATCACCAAAGAAAAAAAATGGAAGAGGAAGGAGAGCAGGGAACACTGGAGGAACTGGAAGCCACAGAAAGCTGAGGTATGAGAACAGGAGAGGTATTAGCGATGTAGCAGATCCACTCTTTTAGCTGAAGGCTGAGCTGCAGAATAGGTGATAAAGCTAGACGACACAGAGCTAAGGGGTCAAATGCATTTAGAAGAATGATAATGGAGCTACAAAAACTGACAATGAAGATTGAGAGAAATCAAAATAAAAGGGATGTGTACCTAATTTAAAGAAACTTCAATATAGATATAGATTTTGTGTATGAATGGATGTACTCCAAATCCCAGAACTCTAAACCCAGAGCTATATTAGAATTCAACATAATACAATATTGAACATACATGTTACTCATTAGTTTGACAATCATTAATCCAACAAATAGTCATCAGTTCTATAAACTTTTTCAATATTAGTAAGTTTTGAAAGGAAAGAAGTCTGTGTGCGCAATAATGGAACCTGTTCCAAGGTTACCAAAGACAAAAAAAGGAAGCTAGCAAACAGAAGACTAGAGGGATGCAAAGTTAGGAGGGAAAATAAAGATGTCTCTGCGATTAGTGCCTTCATCTGTTCCCTGACCATAAGAAGAAATACTAGCACATGAATTAAATGGTGCAGCTATTTCAAAGAGACTAAGGAAACACGTCTAAACCCCACCTGTTGATACTAATTTAGGAAACAGTTAAGAACAGTATTAATCAGATTGAAGTCAAAGCACTAATTGTGTGCTGGGCCACCAATATGGAGAGAGAAATTGGACAGTGTGTTGTCTGATACAGTGCTAATTCTTCAGTTCTCTCTTCTCCAAGGAATTATGAAGCTGAAACTACTAATAGTCTCAGCGATACAGCACCTTTTTCAAGAACAAGGCAAATCTGATGTCAGGGTTATGCATGATCAGTCATACTGGGCAGTATCTACCTTTTACTACATCTAAACTTACCCTCTTGCTTTCCATTTTATTTTACATCTATTTCTGAACAGCAGCTATGAAAATAACTTAGGAACATATAGCTATGCCCTACAGATATTTGATTTCTTAGGTGAGTTGTGTCAGGGATAGTCAAAGAAGCATTGGAAAGGACATAAGAAGGAGTTTGTGGAAGAAAGATGTAAGGCTTAGTGCTGGATTTTTGAGGAAACAACTAATTATTCCTACATGCCAGTTTCCTGCAAGCTGTTCAGTCCTTTGATTTTAAGGATCTCATGCCTTACATCACTATTACATTTTGTAATTGTTTTTAGGTAAGAGTTTTAAATCAAGAACGAATACTAGTTTTAAATTAAAGATACATGAATTAACGGTTTTGATCATAATAACTCTAATTAGTCACACTTGAATGAGTTAGAACAAAGAAACAATTGAAGACACACTTTGTTGATGTTCTAAAAGACAATCTTAGAAATAGTTCAGTTGTTTTAAAGCATGCATGTATGTGACTAAACTTGTCTCCTTAGAAACAAAACAATGGAAACTATTTCATTTATGTTATAAGTTAATAAAGCACGGAATACCTCTGAAACCGCAGAAAAAGAAATAAAGCTACTAAAGTACATAAAATTATGTTTATTACTAACATGCACACATACAACAAAAAAATCTTGTTACAACTGATTTTTCTACTCAGAGTTTAGAAAGCAATCAAAAAAATGAAAACTGCAACAGAAAACAGTATTCTGTTATTGAAATAGAAAAATATATGGCTTACGATGGATGTGACTACCAGTTTGAATATTTCCTCAAATTTAAAACCTCTTGCACATATTATGTAATTCCTTTATTAAAAAGGACTGGCTCATTTACTTGCTAGAATGTAAACAAAAAAAAATACTTCTACAGTGAAGTTATGAAATATTGAAAGAAACAGTGCCTCAAAATACCCACTTTATGACCACACGCAATAATAAAAACATGGAATAAGATACTGTATCTGTCATGTGCCTTTTGGAAAATTGGCATCTTGGAGATTAAGACCTCCTTAGGTATAGTTCACTGGATACTTATATTTCATAATGTTTTATGCATGTAGAAGTTGAATGCAATTAATAGTCCATGCTTAGATGATATTTGAATTCCAAGGCTTTACTATTCATAAGTAGTTTCTAACAAATATTGTTTCGGTAATGTGAAGTTTGGGTCAAAGTTGGGGCTCAGACCTACAAAGGTGATGTTGAGTTCATGTTCACAGTTAGGCTGCACAAAAGTTAAGTCAGATTACTGAATTACCTAGGTTACAATGTCATGATAAGCAGAAATGAAATACCTTATAATGTTAAGATTCACTTACTGGGCACTTATTGGGCCATGTCTGTTCTCAGGATTTATCATTCACAATGCCTGGCAAGAGGCCTAAAGCAGCAGCTTCTTTGGAAAGCAACAACTGGTCTGTGTTTAAAGACTTAAGATGGAAGTAAGGAAAGTCAGAGAAAGGATGAAAGCAAGTGCCATATGAATTATTACACAAAGGCGGCAGTAAACTAAAAGATGTCACAGCTTTCTTCTCCCAAGACAAGACAAAATATCAGCCAGCAGGGTTTGGAGAAAACGGAGTAAAGCAAAAGCATATTTTAGTATGGTACACACTGGGACTCTCTGAAGAAATAAACTTTTCGGGTCCTGAATGGCAACAAAATATTACATGTGCTAATGCCTACTTAGATAAAAGTCTCCATGCAACTCTCATTCAGAAAGAAAAATAGTAGCCCAACTGTATCCTAAATACTAGAAGTCATGAAAGTAATTTCAGTTCTTTATCACATCAGTATACAGATCAGTTTTTCTTTCAACCTAATGTGCTTCGTTTTCTATAATCTTAGATGACACCTCTCAGCCTTTAACCCAAGAAGAAAGAGTTTTATCTCAGCTTCTAGAGCAGAACAGACATATAACTACTTACAAGTTTCATTTTAGTAGTTTCTGGACAAATTAAAAACCAACTGATTGTGCAGTCTTACAAGTGAAATCTCAAATGTCCTATCCCCATTAAACTACTAATTTCCTTAATGGCCTTTTTAATTTTGTTTTTTGAATGCAGACTCACCTCAAAAACCCTGGGCATATACAAAACAACCACCTCAGATCTCACTGAACAGATGTTTGGGAAGGCCTAAATATGCACGGTAGATTTGACATTTTATATCTACAGGTACTAATCTGCTATAATCAGATATAAGCATAAATCTTTCTGTACAGATACTTGAAGTATGTCATATGCCACCATTGATCCAATTAATCTCCAATAATGCTCATCTGATCAAAGGTCAGGAGACATGATATTCAGCAAATCATGCTCAGAACAAATAATCTCTTGCCTTAGCTGTTGTTTTGCTAGTAACTATGGTTTGTTTGGGGTAAGTAAACAAAACCACTTGTCTTTCTCTACTTTCTGAAAAAAAGCTTCTTAAGATCCTTGGAGTTTTTAAATTCAACATTGAAATCTGAAAACAATTCCATCTTCATAACTAGGAAAATGAGGATAGACTTTTTGGGGTAACTGAGCTTCACCGACACTGCAGTAAAGCAGCACCCTTTAAACTCTCACACAAATGCCTCTCTGTGCCCTCAGTTACACAAATCTGCTCTGAAGAGGGAGGGCAGGCACCAGTTGCTTTGCTCTATTCTACAATCACTTACAGGCAAAAAAGTGTCCTATATCCAGAAGGCCTGATGTCCACTTTGTTACAGCAGCTGTAGATTTAAGGTAATTTCAAAACGTTCATGGTACCTTGGATAATATCAAGGAAGTCCAGTATCATTCCAGGAACTATACTCTTTAACACCTCTTGGTATTAAATGACCACCCCAGTCCTGGAAAGGAGTGCAAAACCAAATATTAAGCCCTCTTCCACTTCCCTGGGAATTGTCTTAGCAAACCCTATTTTCTGAATTAGTTGCAGAGCTAGATGTTATCTATTACTTCAGCTAGGTAATTTGTCCAGGTTTCCGGTGTTACAAAGCCCTCCAGTTGATTTCTGGAATAACTTAATAACTACGTTTTCCATTAACAAAGAAACGGTGGCTGAAAAAAGCTATTCCATGTTTAATACTTGTTGTTAAAGACAGTACAAAGCAAAGTTAGCCACAGATGTTCCGTACCAGGTATACTACCCTCAGTTTTGCTCCAGAGCCTCAACAGATAAGAAAATCATCATCATCTGAAAATCTGAATGCATGGAATGGAGGTATTATACACATTTTTATAATAGACTCATAAAAGCCAGGAAAAGGCTCAAGTATTTATGACCTCTTTCACATAAGCTGGAAATGGACCATTTCAAAGCAGCTTCCATGTCACCAATTTGTGTCATTGCTGAACGATGTCACATCTAGCAAAGAAAGCCAGTGGTTTCATTGGTGGTTGAAACAGACCTGCCTATATTTAAAGTTTAAGTTACTGTGCAAATTAAGCTCATTCAGTAAGAAACACATTTCACTGTTTTTGAGTTTCTGGCCTACTAGGGAACATGCTGGCTCATCATCTTCATCTGCTGATGGAATGCTTTCTATCTTTGTTTCAGCACACTCAGCTTTTGCATTAAAGAAGTGCCATTTTTGTCAAGCATCTGTGGATGTATTTGGTATTTAGGATATAAAAAACCCACCTCCTGGTTGCAAGAGTCAATTCCATAACAGTACTTTTGCTGACTACTTTTTGGAATTTTCTGCCTTTTCAAAAAACATTTAAATTTTCATTCAAACTGAAATGGTCAGATAAACTATATCAACGTCGAGGGCTTTATTATGTTCAAGACTACATTAATGCAAATAATGCCCGTGTTGATATCATACTGCAAAGGCTGAGCTGCAACACTAAGCATAACCTTCATATTCTGAAAAGTACAGTACAGTAACGAGAACTGAGCACTATTTTATTCAGGTCAAACTGACAATTTAGGAACGATTTGCGGATCTTTTATTATGTTGACAAGCTTCTCCATGTTTCCCCTACACATACTGAGTTAACAACTCAACCTGAATACATTGTCTCTGTATTTTGCTGCACAAATCTCTCTATTGCCAGATTCAAAAGTTATGCTAATGTGTTATTGGTGCATGAGCTAGTTCACTTGATGTAAGTCTTAGCTTTTACCCCAGTCTGGGAAACAACCTACAGTCTCCAAAAAAAAAAAAAAAAAAGCAGCAGTAAACCAGACTTAATTCTATAGTTTCTACCAGTTTCTTGTGAAATGTTTTGTGAAATACCAATTGAAAATTTTTTTCAGCCTTTAATGGAGAAAACTTCTCCGCACTTGTTAGAAAAAATGGTTAAAAATAATAAAATTATATGAGACAAAGAGGTATCTCATAGAGAAACATACAAAATAATATTATTGTACAAGGCTTATTTGAAGTGCTGTTGACAATCCTCATCATCAATATTTAAAACTGGACAAGGAGCAGGATGACCAGGAACAGAAAGCCTGTTTTCAAGGGGAAATGAAAATGAGCTTCACAGAATAAAACTCAGATGAAAGAGGTTACTACTACAAAGGAATAAGACAGAAAGGTATTTCAGCTAAAGAACAGGAAAGCATAAGACAAAACTGACTTAATCTTGCTGAGAATAAATTTAGATGGAAAGCAGAAATAAATATCAAGTCATTAAAAGAGAAAGATTCAGAAACTGCTTTCTGTAAAAAAAGCTGGTGAGTATCTCCTAACTATTTTAATACAAAGTCTACCACTTTCATGATAATATATTTAGATTATGTGAACACCTGCAATATATAGAAATCTCTTGTTAACTGTAGTTGGGTTAAGGGGCTCAGGGGCTGTTGAAATCTAATCTAGGATTTATTCTTGGCACAATTACTTATTCTCATCCCTGTTATGTTACTCTACCACAAGTTCAGCCATTATTAGCTCTGCCTGTACCACAGGCTCCATCAGCTTATAACTTCAAAAAGTATTGAAGAGATGTTCCCTTCCTCTGCCAAATGGTGACCCAAGCAATTTTATTTCCACTTAGAGTATCCCATGGCACAATCCTGTATTATTTGATCACAGTGTAAACTGGTAGGACAAAGGCAGATACCCCTACTTCATCACAGAACAACTTCAGCAAGAGCTAGAAACAGCACAGACCCATGAACTAGAGCCTAAACTGATCAGTGCAAACTCTGCAACTTGCAACATCCACCCTCATGAGGATGAAGCATCTTGAACGGCCACCATCACCCAACCTGTGTTCACATTATGCTTCCCAGCCAGCCTTCGCTGAATACTCATTACATCAGCCTGGTCAAAAAGTACACAGTTACGATAAAGTTCATGAAATGAAACAGCAAACAGTCCTGCAATTTTCAGTTAAAATTTAAGAATGGTATTGACAGTATTCTTCATACTCCTATGAACATGACATAATGCTACCTATGCTTTTAGGTCAAGTGAAATACTGGATGTGTAGATGCTCCTTCAAAAGAAAAAGCTTACAGTAACTACATTTGTGAAAAAAATATCCCTTAGTTCAAGTATGAAGAAACTCTGGCTTGCAGATGGGATTCAGCCACTAACTCTGATTCGTCCAATGTGCAAGAAACATGAAAGCAGATTTTTTTTTTACCCCCAACAGTAGCTACAAACTTTCTCTGCTGCCCAATACCCAGCTGTACCACTAATCTCAAATTCTTCCTCATCCTTCTGTAGTAGTTGACAAATAGCAGAACTGGTGGAAGGAGTAGGGAAGAGACAGTCTGAACCTTGTGGCAGGGACCAATACATGAAATTGTGTACCAGAGTAAGTTTTTCCCTTTCATTTTCTTTACAGATGAGTTTTCTAATTTCTTATTTCTTTTAATCTTCTTTTGACACCTTCCTTGCTAAATAGCAAAGGATCTGCTAAGAACACAAACATGCACCACTCAGAGGAAAGGGGGAAGAGGAGTGCAAGTCTCACAGTGTATGAACAAATTAACAAGACCTACTCTTGTGGAAAGGAAATGAGAAGTCGTTTCCAGTTCAGCTTCTTAAAGAAACAAACAACTGGAAAAAGAGTGTGTGAAGGTTGCCTAATATGGCAATAAAATTGTTAATGAGAAAGAGAAACCCAATGGAAAATACCCAGAGAAGCCTCAATGAAATCCTTGCCAGACCTTCCCATGAACAGGTGGGAAGTTTCTTGAAACCATATCTTTTTGTAAAAGTGAGAAATATTATTACACCATTTCTAGAAAGGTTGTTATACTAATTTAGTTTATATTAATGTTTGTCTTATTGATTTATTTTTGCGAAGCCTCCTATTTCTTATTCAGGAACTGCCAGTTTTTCCACAAAATGTGAATGACCTTCTTGGTTCAACGAGCAATATCCAGCTGGCTGATCTGCACGATGTAACGCCGAACTAGCACAGCCAAGGTAGATGCAGGATCCCAGGTCCCTCCATGCCAGAGAACACATCACTTTTTGGGGAACCACGGCACTTAATTTTACTGCTCATGGAAAAATATATTTAAAGTGGTTGTTCCATCAGGGCAAAAACTAATGAATTCCCAAAGAAAGGAAAGTATTATCAGTCTTCCCTTAGCACTTAGTATAAAGTGGATGTTCAGTATCCTTCCAGGAACAGATATGCAGTATTTCTTCCCATCTCCTTCCTGGCTCTCACCAGAGATAAAGGTAGCATTGGGGACTATGTGGAAGACAGGATGTTCTCAAACATGCAGTTTTCAGATGCAGTGAAGTTTCTTGTCCCTGCTATCAAGATGGATCTGTAAAGCGTCACCCTACCATTACCGTAAAACGACCTCCATTTCTTGGATCAGTGTTAGCTTTCATCTCAAGTCAATCAAGCACAGGGCATTTTTTCACAGTCTGGATAGAAATCATGTATATCTAGCACTTCCTTGAGGTACTTAAAAGTCCTGTTTGGCTTCTATTAGTATTAATGAAGCAGAAGCTCCCATACTCCCAAAGGCTTTTCTAGATAAATAGATAGAAAAGCAATTTAAACTTACCTTTGTCCTACTATTTGAACAACACAGAAAGAAAATACTATCTAATGCAGTACACAGTTTTGAGACAACTTTTAAAGCATATATTTTGTCAATATGCTAAAACATTAAGCTCCATACTTTTCAAAGGTCTCAGACAAAAGACTTTAACCTATACCATTTAGCATTTGTATGTTCACATGAAAAATTTCACATTTTAACTGCTGTGAATCAGAATTATCACCTTAGTGGTGCTTTACACTTAAAAAATAAGTGTAGATCACACTGAGATTTTCCTATGATTTAGGTCCAATTTCCTCATTTTTATTCCAAGCCATTAAAAAATGGCAAGAAAAAAATATTGTTCCCCATGCCAGTATATCTGGTTCAGATTTCGCATAACAGCTCTCTGCCAATGCAGGCACACATCAGAAAGACCCCAATTTCATCCCAGCACGTCTGACCTCAATCTCTCTGTGCCTTGTATTTTGAGTTAGCTGATTATACATGGTAAGTCATTTGTTTCAGTATGACCAGTAAAGTCCTGCATGCTACATATTTTCCTCTCAGCTTGCCACAACATAAGCCATAAGCAGCTTGATTATCTGACTTACTACATTCACAATAGTAATAGTACGATCCTAGTAAAAGTGAATCAGGGATAGTCTCAAAATAGTCTCAAAAATAATTTCCTGGGATTTCCTGGGTTTGGTTAGTATTAAGAAAGAGCTTATAATAGCAAGAAAATTAATACTGTGGGGGACCACCAGATGGATGTTTTATTCTTCCGGTAACTAAATATAAACATGTCACAAGCCTTGCCACGAAAAACACAAAAATAGACCAAGCTTAGCTAAAACTCTTAAAAACAAACAACCCAAAATGTACTTTAGTTACTTTTCAAGCGGCCAACTTCTTCATGTTTACTAAATTAGTAGACAGTGTTATGAAGGATTATGACAGATATATCATATATCTCACTTTGTAAAAGTTTTCTAAAACAAATATCTATTAGTCACACTGAGCTGTCTTACTGATTTTACAGTTCATAATCTGCTAGAGTTGCTCCTCAAATTATAGTGTAGAAGAAACAGATTACTGCACAGCTTGATGAGGGTTCTTGCTTACAATGTGAAGTAGTTCTACTTGATCCTACAGCAAATCTCTGCCTTTCTTGGAAAAGGAGCAATTCATGATCTGAAGAATGAAAAGTGGCTTTTTTTCAGTTCGAAATACCCAGCACACATCCACAGCACCTAAAGGAATATCTAATCGTCTTCAGACAGAAATAAGCAGAAATTGCAATACTGACAATATCCTAGAAAGACAGACTTTAAGCATATGGTTTCTGACAACAAAGGAAAAGCAAAAATTCAGGTATTACACTGGGAAAAAGTTAGCCTTAGACCACAGAGATATCTGAATTTTACTGGCTCCAAAACTGATGATTACTATTGTTGTGTCTAGTCTTAATTACAATAAAAATGCCCAAGTCAAAAGTTGCTCATCAAGAGCAAGTTTGGGCACACTTACATTTCTCTCGTAGTGCAGTTGTCAGAATTTTTCTGTCAGTGGGTATTTCCAAATGTGGAACTGCATGGCTGATATAAATAGCTGTATGTTAGACTTCCAGTTAAATTTGAGTTGTTCCAAAATAGTACTAGTTCTGCTAAAACTAAGTTAAGAGAAGCATATCAGAAAAATAAAGTGATTGCTTCATACACATTTAGCAAAGCAAGCCTGTTTTAAAGTTGCAAGCACATACAGTGGTGCTTTCATTCAGCAGCTCTAACTAAAAATTCCATTGTTTCACCACAGTGCGTTTAAACAAGCTCAGTAGTACATGTAATTAGAGGTACTAATTAATGCAGTGACAGCTAGAATGGTGTCCAGGTTCCAGGTTGTATTTTGTCTTTTCCCTGAGTTTGATCAATATTATCCTAAAGGGTAGTAGCTCTAAAAATAACAAGGTCATAAGTCAGATGGAAACTGAACAGCAGAACAAGTATTCAAGTACAATAAGTGAAATAGGAGGTGAAGTCACAAGTAAAAATTATGCTGTCACGCTCAAAGAACTGCAGAACAGATTTATTTTTTTTTTTTAAAGTTTTTTTCCTCAGAAGCAGTGTGTGAATTCTTAGTCCATATAACTGTGTTGGCTTAGTCAACACTGACATTTTTAACTGGCCACAAAAAAAACCTCATAATGTACCAAGAAAAAGAAATTCACACACAGACCCTCAAGTTTCCTTGCCAAAATACATTTCAGGATGTATGAAAATCTGTCTTGGAATTCTTCAGAGCAAATAGATTTTCATAGATCTACTGAACCATCTGGCATTCATAGATTACCGAAAGAAACACTGAGATCATCTCTGAAATTATAGAAAATTGGGCCAGACCCGATTCCTGGAGAACCGTAACTATGAAAAGCAGCATCTCTGAGAGGGATTTAGTTAACACAAACTGAGTTCACCACAACCTCACGGTACCACCTAACCAAAAAGGGCTGATATTGTCTCAACTGTTTTATCATAGAGTAGCAAATATGTAAGAAGGTTAAAATAAATAAATGAATAAATAAATAATTAAAAAAGGTAAGGACTCGAGTTTAGACCAAATTCGTTACAGCTTTTAGGAGTCCAAATCTTACTGATCTCAGTGAGCTCACATCTCAGAATTTTCTATTTGTAGCACTACTTAAAATTTTGAGAGGAAAGAGAAAATGACTTCTGACAAAGAGCACATCAATCTGTTTACCAATCAAAAGAAAGATCAAGGAAGATCAAAAGGTGATTTGATTACAGCACAAGTGTCTCAAAGGGAAGAAGAGGGGAACAAAAAAACCCTCTGGGTAGGAAAGGGCTCTTTAATATAGTGAAGAAAGCCACAACAAACATCATTGTCTAAAAGCTGCAAATTCATATGGGAAGGTATAAATTTTTAATAATGAGGCTGACAAATCACTCAAAGCATCATTGAAGGAAAGAGGGGTTTTTTTAGCTTCTTAAAAGCCATGACAAATTTCTCATCTGCCTCTGTGTCTTCATGAGTAGGCTCAATATAGCACTTCTTTCAGTATGTAAGAATACAAATATATGCATAATGGGGCACTAACGATCTGTTAATATTTTCGTATTATTTTCAAAATGAAAAGTTTCTGCTAAAAAACATTGTGGTTTTTTTTTTTTTAATTTTACCGTAATCAAGTTTGGGTGTGATGATTTTATGCACAATATTCTGAAGAGTTCAATGTCTGCAGATAGATAATTTATTCAGTTCAAAAATCAAAAGAAGAGGGCACACATTTTCCCTGAGATAAAGTTAAATTTAAAAATATTTAGTTCAAGTACTTGTGGAAGGTAAGGAAGCCAATGTTTCTGAGAGAAATCTAAAAAAAACCCACCTTGAATGCTTAGGCTTTACAAGCACAAGTTCTTTGAAGTTTCTTAAGCAAATCATATGACTGCTTAAAAGATGCAACCACTACCATTACTTTCTCCAAATTTTGACAAAATACTTACACTGTTATAAAAAGAACTGCTTTTGTGTTTACGATGACCATTTTGTCTTACAGTGCTGCAGTCATAGACCCACCCTCTTGTTCATAAACTGAAAGGGAACATATTACTGAGCAGAGGCAGAATGAAACACTAAGCAAGTATGCATTTTTGAGGCCAGAGAACTCAAGCCCACAATGATTTTTGATAATTGTGAATTAATAGTGAAAGAACAGTGTTTGGAAGGAAAAGGTTTTTTGCATTTTCATCCCCATTGCTGCCTCAAGTCTATTTCCTGATTGTTTCAGTATCTTGGCAATTTTAAGTGATTCTTTTCCAAACATGTGAACCAGTCCTTTTCCAATTAGCTGAACTGACTTCTGATTCTGAACAAATTGTCTGTTAATGATTCAGTTCTCACCAACATTCACTTTAACCCAGCTCCTGCTTTTACTAGCAGATCGCTACTCCTGCTGCTACCAGTTCAGTTGGGAAACCACATCACTACAATGTTTTCAGAATTGTATAGTATTCAGCAAACTGTTAGGAGGACAGACAGGTAAGTCAAGTAACCATTTATCTACATTTTTGGTTACTTGCTGCTTCATGGTAGAACCCCAAGCAGAAATAACTAGAAGTCATAATACTAATGAAAAACTAATATCTAGGATTATCTAATCTAGTGCGACAAACTATCAACCTAGCGCATCCAAAAAAATTGTCCTAATAAAATAAACTTCTCCTGAGTCTACAATGCCCAAGCAGTCCACTAAAGAACTACAGGTCATTTATATTACAGATGTGGTACACAACTCTGCAGAAACCTTCTATCCAGATAAAGTAATGCCAGAGCACAGTAGTAAAGCTTGGAAGGACCAGTCAGCCCTTTCATTAGATTGTACAACAGAGGGGACAAGTAGAAAAATGAAGCTGCAAATCCCTAATTCTAGTAAGGGAGGAGGCATGAACTTTCATACTCATAAGCAAATGTAATTTCTTTATCTGAACAGTCTCCAGAAAAATCTCTGCTACTGTAGAAACTTCATACTTCACTGAGTCACAATAACTGTATCAGCTATTAAGTATTTTTTCCAGAATTGTAAAAGGTCTCTGGAAATTATTATTTTTTTTAATAAAATTTGTTGTATTTCCATGTTTCTGGAATAATTTTAAAGCATTATTGAACCTCATTTTACAACTAAATGCATTACCTTAAGTATTATTCAGTTACATGAAAATAATCTACTTGCATCTGAGTTCAAGTATCACATTATCAGTTTAGAAAAACATGTTTTTCATTTAACATTCTTCTTGCATTTGAAATAGATTATATTACATTACCTATCTAGATAATTCAGGTTCACATAAAATAATTAAAAATGTTTCATCCACAAGTCTAGCTCTTCTTCAATCTAATGAGAAAAATTAAGGTTTCAACCTTTCTACTACTTTTGTAACTGTTGCAAAACCAAAGCCTGATAACACAATGCCAACCTCCCCGGTCCCCGCCCAAAAGCAAGTCCTTACTACTGGCAACCCAGACAAGCTTGTGCTCAACATCAAAACCTACCCCTGCACTAGCCATTATACCTAAAATGTAGCTTCCTAAAGATTAGTTTCATGCACTTTTCTATTAGTCATCTAATTTTTTTTTCAAACTAGAAAGATGGAAAAAATGTTGAGTCTTTTTTTCAGATCACTGTAGAACATCTATTGCAGCAACTAATCCTGCAAGAAAAATTGGCTAGTATGAGCTACAGCTGCTAGGCAGCTCTGTTGAAATCATCTGGCCTATAAACAGGCAGGGAGAGATTATTGACAGGAGGTATGGCCTTAAGGCTCCTTCTGTTCCATCACCCAGCATTAATACACCCTTTGTACTGATGTGAAAGGGACTGCCAACTCTTTTCCAGCCTCCCACCACCATGCACGTAGGCTACGGTATTGAGACACTCAGGTGAACTGACTTCAGCCTTGATTTTTGCCTGTGATAAGAACAATTCTTTAGCCCTTAGAAACATATAGTACTGCTGTGGATTCAGATAGCATTTGAACTGTTACCTATGGAAATACTATTTGCAATAAAAAGCAAAATATACCATGCCCAGCTTCTAAAGTAAACGAAAACTACCATGAGACAACATTTCTTGCAGATAGTGTCATTTACACAAGATCCTACTACCTCTTGTACTCCTCAAAGATAAGCTTCTGTATTTCTAGAAATTGTTAGGAATCCTCAGGACTAGACTGATTGAGTCTACATTTTGATTTCAAAGAATCTTCAAAGCCATCAACAGATGGCTCTGGAAGGTTTTACCTTGTCACTTACACCTGAATGGAAGAACACTCCCTTTAATACAGTAAAGGTGTGCAAGTTTTTTCTATTGCTTTAGAAACCTCTTCTCGGTTGGTCAGGGTTTTTTTAAGACTGGGAAAGTTTAGTTTTAATGGCCAGAAGACCAATTTTTCTTTCTTTTTTGCATGACAGCTACTGAGTACAGATCACTGGAGTCATCATTCTTTTCCTGGTAAAGATCCTACAGCACAAGAGCAAATTTTGATTCTCAGAAAGTCTCTGATCTGCAGAAGTCCCATCAACAGCTCAGCTTAAGATCCTCCTATGTTAGTCCCCTCAACAGACACACATCAACAGCATGCATTGAGAGAAGATATGGAGGGGAATGTAAAGACGATGACACATATAATTTGTCTTAATTTTTAGTGAAAATATTTAATTACATGAAACAAGAAATGAAAAATACGATTTTGGCCTTCAGACAACAGAGTTTAAATCCTGTGTTAAATCACAGTACTCTGCCTGAAATAGACTTTTCACTGTGATCTATTATCAAGCTTGATTTTAGCTCCATTTTCAAAAGTGAAAAAGAGATCCTTTGTTTTATTTTACTTTCAAGTGGTGCATGCCACATGTGAACATGTGCGTACATATTCACGTATATATAAACATATACATATATGTAATATGGAATGCCTTGGTCTTAGTTTTGATCCTAGCAGAGACCACTAAAACATTTATTTATGAAATGGACAATATTTTTAATGGGAGAAATGATTTATTTCACTGACTTTGAAACAGCTAACAGTCTTTTACCTGTGAAAGATGAGACTCCTGGTGGGAGGGAACACTATAGCAGCCAAACAAACATCACAGAGTCACAGAATGGTTGGGGTTGGAAGGGACCTCTGGAGATCATCTGGTCCAACCCCTCTTGCTGAAGCAAGTTGTACAGGATCGCATCCAGGCGGGTTTTGAATATCTCCAGAGAAGGAGACTCCACAACCTCTCTGGGCAGCCTGTGCCAGGGCTGTCACCTTCAAAGTACAGAAGTTCTTCCTCATGTTCAGATAGAACTTCCTGAGTTTCAGTTTGTGCCCATTGCCCCTTAACCTGTCGCTGGGCACCACTTGAAAGAGTCTGGCCCCATCCTGTTGACACCCACGCTTAAGGTATTTATAAGCATTGCTGAGATCCCCTCTCAGTCTTCTCTTCTCCAGGCTGAACAGACCCAGTTCCCTCAGCCTTTCCTCATCAGGGAGATGCTCCAGTCCCCTCATCATCTCCATTGCCCTCCACTGGACTCTCTCCAATAGTCCCTTGTCTTTCTTGAACTGGGCAGCCCAGAACTGGACACAGCACTCCAGATGCGGCCTCACCAGGGCAGAGCAGAGAGGGAGGAGAACCTTCCTCGACCCGATGGCCACACTCCTCCTCATGCATCCCATGCTACCATTGGCCTTCTTGGCCATGAGGGCACATTGCTGGCTCAGGGGCAACTTGTCTGCCAGCACTTCCAGGTCCTCCTACGCTGGGTTGCTCTCCGGCAGGTTTACCCCAGCCTGTACTGATGTGTGGGGTTATTCCTCCCCAGGTGCAGGACCCTACACATCAGGTTCCTCTCTGCCCAACTCTCCAGCCCGTCCAGGTCTCGCTGAATGGCAGCGCAGCCTTCTGGTGTATTAGCCACCCCTCCCAGTTTTGTACCATCAGCAAACTTGCTGAGCGTACACTCTGTCCCTTCATCCAGGTCCTTGATGAAGAAGTTGAACAAGGCTAGACTCAGAACTGACCCCTGGAAAACACCACCAGCTACAGGCCTCCAATTAAGAGTCTGCACCGCTGGTCACAACCCTCTGAGCATTGCCATTCAGCCAGTTCTCCGTCCACCTCACTGTTTACTCATCAAGCCCCCACTTCCTGAGCTTACCTATGAAGATGTTCTGGGAGACAGTGTCAAAAGCCTTGCTGAACACAAGGTAGACAACATTCACTGCTCTCCCCTCAACTACCCAGCCATCGTAGAAGGTTATCAGATTGGTCAAGCATGATTTCCCCTTGGTGAATCCGTGTTGCCTATTCCTGATAACCTTCTTGTCCTCCACCTGCTTAGAGGTGACATCCAGAATGAGCTGTTCCATCACCTTTCCAGGGATGGAGGGGAGGCTGACTGGCCTGTAATTTCCTGGGTCCTCCTTCTTGCCCATAACCATTTTTATAATAATTTTTTTTCCTAACAGATCACAAGTTTCCAGATGATGGGCCCCATGGTTCAAGAGTTACAGTGCAAATACTACAGAGTAAGATTCTCCCGTTAGAGCTGAAACCACTTTATACTTAAGAGAATCAAAATAGAACAACGAACAAGTAGTATAATGCAGAGTTACCTCAACTCAATACAAAAACTCAAGGAGTATAACCACAGTGGAAATCTGTGTTTATGCCAGCATAATCAGATATGACCTGTGGAAGCACTTTTTAATTAAAATAGGAGTTACAGTACGTTGCATAAGGACATGGAAACAAGCTTGTTATATCAGCTTTCTTTTTCACTTCAATTAGGTGATAATGTAAAACAGTTTTACTACTTTCAGTGCATTTTTCAAGCTCACTGAATAAAGCAGAAGAACTTTTCCTGTTCAGAAAAGGAACGTCATTGTTGGAATGTAAAGCCAAGGAATAAGATTCACATTTATGGAATATTTTCAGAAGAGCATACAAGACATGAATCTCATTTTAACACATGGACAATAAAGAAAAATACATATGGTCAGATATTGTTAGCTGTCTTCCAAAGCACTTTTAGGACTTCTCAAATTTCACACTGCATTAATAAAATATCAGTAAGCTTAGTACTTACCCACAGAGGCATAATCATTTGGAAGCTCAGGATAAAGTTTGTTTGTATTCTTTTTAGCTGAAAAAGAAAATCAAGTAGCAAGTTATATAATATACTAACATATATTTTTATATATCACATACTGCTTTTCTAATACATATTCAATAGTTATAAAATGATTGCAGTTATCTAAGGAGCAGTACAAAGGAAAGAAATAAAGACTTTGCCTTATATCCTTGTCCAGAGAAATAAATCAAGTTAACAACAGGAGCTGCACAGTAAAGCCTTACTTTCAATGAAAGCACTTTGGTAGACAACCTGTTATAGACACAAAACTTTGTCTGCTCTGCTCTTCTGTAAGACCTGTGCCTATTAAAAGATAATGACAACCTAAAAGAGAAACTAAGTTTTCTAGAAATCAGAAGTTTCTAGAAGTAAGACTAGCAGTTTCTACTAGGGCTGTTCTTTTTACTAAGAAATTTCATTGTACCATGGGGCTTCTACATATCCAATAAACATGAATGCTTCCTTTGAACTATTACATGCTTCTGTAACTATACAAACACTATTTCTATAACAAATCTGCCAGAGAGAAAAGGTTTAATATAAAACAAACAAACAAAACCTTTACCCTTTATTGCTCATGGCACTATCCCAACATGCTGGGAAACAGTGTTTGCCCAAGAAAGAGTATTAACAAAATATTTTTATAGAGACAGCTACTACTATAATAATTGCATAACATTCATTAGCTTTAATGATCTAATTTTATATAGAGAATAAATTGATCATTATCAAAATGTTTTTAACCTGGTGGTGTTGGTCTAACAGTGGGTTTAGGTGGCTCTGGTCTTGATGATGGTCTAGCAGGTGGGTCATTTACCTAAAATGTACAAATTTTTATAAAAAGGTACATCACACCTGGAAGTAGATCATAAATTCAGAGCCTAGAAGTGTGTCAAGTTACACTGAAAAAAAAATAAGTCACGCTTTCTCAACTGAAATTGTATGAACTTGAGAAGCACACTAAAGAACTAGTGACATACACATGGCTGTAAAGCAATTCACCGTGGGTTTAACAAAGATGAAAGTAAATGATTGTCTATCAGTAACAACAAGAAAACACCTTCTACAGTCTTAGTATTAATTGTAAATGTGACTGAATGGAAGACAGAAAAAGTAGAAAAATGGAGTATCCACATCAAACCTGGTAACTCCTTATTTGCAGATTACCTTGATTAGGAATAGTTGAACAAACTTTTCTAATCATTACCTCAGATTTGATTGTGGACTGTTATAATAAACAAGGACATACTTTGTTATTCTGGAGGATGCAAAGCAAAACCAGCAATGTTCTTGTCCAGAAGAGCCTACCAGGGCTATACTTGAATGAATGGATTGCTCACATGCAGTAAATGCAACGTGTAATGCCTTTAAGCATCCAACAGGGAAGTTAAGAATGCCACATGAACATCAACATTACCACTGACTAGGAACAGTTCAGGAACAGAAAAAGCCTATGTGAAAAAGAGATGCACAAACCCTTCTTTGTTCCCTTACAGCTTTTCCTGGATTATTTTTTTGCTCTTCATTTTCATATACTTCAGTGAAGGATGCTAGAGTTTCATAAAGATCTTCTGCTTGAGCAGGAAAAGGCACATCACCAAGCAAGATGGCACTAGCACGAATATCCTGCCCATAAAACCTGATACAAAAGAAAAGATGTCAGGTATTTGATCATCATCACATTTCAATGTCTAGATAAATTCACCTTGCGCAAATGTTCCGCCCCCCTGCACCTGGCCCTGCATTTCTCCTACTGATCATCTATTGAGAAAAGACAGAACTAGTTCAATGCTGTAAGTTTGGAATGATAAGTAATTGTAGCAAACTTGAATGCCTACCTACCACCTAATTTCAAAATATTCTTCATTAGTAATATTTTGTTCCTGGTCACACAGTATGCATCAGCTAGACAATTTCAAAGCCAATCACATAGTAAACTGAAGAAACACACACTGCTTTCACAAAACACTGCAATAGATTCCTTAATGATGTAATAAAATTCCTTAACGGAAACACTGGAACCTCAATTTTATGAATGGAGAGAGCTAAAAGTTACTGACATGCTGTCATTAAAATCAGCCTTAGTCTTTGCTGATACTAGCAGAATTAAAGTTTTCATAAACACAGAACCTACAAGTGCAAGACACTCAGAGGTTCCTTGGATTTTAAACTTAATAGGCTGCACAAAGGAAGCAGCATTCCATAAGCTGGGTATTTTCTCAAATTCAGTGATGGTCTAAACCAGATTTTTTTTTGTTTGTTTCAAGTGGTCTAAAAGAATATTTCTCATTATGCAGTAATACCTCAATACCTATCTTCTACAATATTGTGCTGGGCTTAGATTGAAAGGTTTTGGTAAGAGGTGGGGCTGCAGGGGTGGCTTCTGTGAGAAGCTGCCAGAAGCTTTCCCCATGTCCGATGGAGCCAATGCCAGCTGGCTCCAAGACGGACCCACTGCTGGCCAAGGTCCAGCCCATCAGCGACAAGGGTAGCAACTCTGGGACAACCGAGTTAAGAAGAGGGGAAAAAAAAACTGTGCAACTGCTGTTGGAGAGAGGAGGGAGAATGTGTGAGAGGAGCATCCCTGCATCCCCCCACGTGAGTGCAGCAGGAGGAGGAGGTGCTGCAGGCCTGGAGCAGAGATTCCCCTCCAGTCCCTGGTGCAGCCCACGGTGAGGCTGGCTGTCCCCTGGCAGCCCAGGGAGGCCCACGCTGGAGCAGGGGGATGCCTGAAGGAGGCTGGGACCCTGTGGGAAGCCCACGCTGGAGCAGGCTCCTGGCAGGGCCTGTGGCCCCGTGGAGAGAGGAGCCCAGGCTGGAGCAGCTTTGCTGGGCGGGCTTGTGACCCCGCAGGGGACCCAGGCTGGAGCCATCTGTGCCTGAAGGGCTGCACCCCGGGGAAGGGACCCACGCTGGAGCCGTGCATGAAGAACTGCAGCCCGTGGGAAGGACTCACGTTGGAGAAGTCCATGGAGGACTGTCTCCTGTGGGAAGGACCCCACACTGGAGCAGGGGAAGAGTGTGAGGAGGAAGGAGCGGCAGAGACAACGAGTGATGAACTGACTGCAATCTCCATTCCCCGTCCCTCTGTGTTGCTCAGAGGGAGGAGGGAGAGAAGCTGGGAGTGAAGTTGAGTCCAGGAAGATGGGAGGGGTGGGGGGGAAGGTGGCATTTTTTTAGATTTGGTTTTATTTCTCATTATCCTACTCTCTTATTAACTGGGAATAAATTAAATTAATTTCCCCAAGTTGAGGTTTTTTTTTGCCAGAGACAGTAATTGGTAAGCGATCTTTTTGCCTTTATCTCAACTTATGAGCCTTTCCTCATATTTTTTCTCCTCCCATTCTGTCAAGGAGGGGGAGTACAAAGCAGCTTGGTTGGCATCTAGTGGCTAGCCAAGGTCAACCCACCACAGATACATAATCTCTAAATATTCAGCATCATCTCAATATCCATTCCAAGGTGTCTAAATTGAAGAAATCCTTGCCCCTCAGGAAATTCTAACCTCAGCACAGTATGTTCTCACAACAAACTCTTTTTCCAAACTGAATGTGTCCTAGTTCATCCTGTCACTATGCATTTACTGAATCTTCTAGATTTGAAGAGCACTTACTTGCGATTTGTTTCTTTCCTTTCAATTAAACAGGTTCCTTCCAGAGATACACCTGCAAACAGTCCTCGAGATTTGCAGTATGTATAGACAGCAGCAGAGCTTCTCAGGGCAACATCCCCTTCTAAGTTTCTAGAAGGAAAAAAGTTTTAGTTGACATTCTTCAACATGGCTTTGCAATATGAACTGCAATTGTCTTTTTATTTTAATCCTACCAAAAGTCAGCAAGAGTTTCACTTCCCTCTGTTCCTACAAATGCTATTGAATATATTCAAGTGGGTGAGACTTGAAATCCATTTTCACATCTTATTTCAGACAGGACCCAGTACAAAGTAATTAAGTTGTTTGATAAGGTTTCCTCTGAAGCATAGTAGAAAATTGCCTCATGTGAATGCTCCATGTTAGACCTCCTCTGCATTCAGAAGTCTGAAAAATGATTAACCCATGTTTCAAGCATTTTTAAAAATTATCTGATTGTTGTTTGTGGTGCTTGGAACTCTATTCAATACATCCAAATCCTCCTTGATTTTGTGGTGCCCAAAACAGCACAAAGTATTTCAAGTAAGGCCTTATCAGACCTCAAGAGAATTGGAAGATTACAATTTTTGTCCTACCCAGGATCACATAATATTTTAGGTTTCAAGATGCCTCAGGCAGTCAGTCAGTCCAGCCTCCTACTGAAAATGGATACAACATCAAATTGAGATCAGAGTTCTCTGGGCTTTGTCTAGCCAGTTTTTGAAGACTTCCAAGGATACAGATTCCACAGACACTCTGAGTAACCTGTGTCAGTGCTCAATTATACTCATGTTGAAAATCTCATATCCACTCAGAATCTTCCTTGTTTCAATTTATGACTACCATTTCTCACTGTCTTGCCATGCACCTCTGTAAAGAACTAGGGTCTGTCTTCTTGGTGATCCCCTGTTGGGAACACAGCCTCTTAGAAGACGTCAAGGTCTTCTCTCCTCTAGGTTAAATAAGCTGAGCTCCCCTAGCCTTGACATAGACAGCTAAAGAAAGAGCATTGTTTAAGACCACTCAAACCCGACCAAGAAGTATTATTTGAGTTGCTCAACAGTAAAGAAACACCCGTATCAACAGGAATGTCTGTGTACATCTGATCACAAGTTGTTTAACCATGCCAGCAAGATGTGAGTTAATCCTTGAGTCATGTCCTTAGGTGATTTATAACCATAAAAGGTTAAAATGAGAAAGGGGTTATTCCCCAAACGACCACCAGAGACCCTCTGAAGACCATTCCCCAAATTGTACGCGCGTGCTCGACTATAAAATATACTGCTTTGCCTATGTAAATGATTTCTGGGAAGGGGAGGAGAATTCCTGGAATTCACATAAATATGTATGATTTGTATAGATAAAAAATAGCTTTGAAACTTCGCGTGTGTCAGGAGGAGGAGTGATCCCCCGTGCGCCCTGGGCTGAAATAAAGTAATGTCTGCTTTCTAATACTAAAATTATAGTGTTAGAGAGTTTTGTTTTTCCCGAAGTTTCAGTGGCAGCCTTATTGTTCACGTGCTCCATGTCCCTGGCCATCTTGGTAGCCGTTTACTGCACGCACTCAAGTTTATAAATATCTTTCTCACACTGCAGGGCCAAAACTGGACACAACATTCTAGGCACAGTCTACAAAGTGATAAGAGGAAAAATCACGTCCCTTACTCACTGGTTACAGCTTTGTGGATGCAGCCCCTAGACTGTTTGCTGCCTTTTCTGTCAGGATGCACTGCTGGCTCAGCTTACGGTCCACCAGGACCCCGCCATCTTCTCAACAGGGCAGCTATCCAGCCTGGCAGGCTCTGCCTACGTAACTGCAGAGGTGCAGAACTTAGCATTTGTCCTTGTTTAATTTCATGAGGTTTCCTGTTGGATCTTTCCTCCACACTCTCTAGGTCCACCACTCTGAATGGCAGCCCTACTCTGAAGTGTACTGGCTGCATCCTCTGATTTGGTGTCATCCACAAACTTAAAGACGCTATTTTGCATCTGCTCCTCCAGGTCAGTGATAAAAATATCAAGCAGGAGAGGTCCCAGAAGAGCCTCCTGAGAAATTCCACAGAAACCTGTTTGCTAAGTACAACATGAATCATTTACCACTATCATTCAAGCCTGATGATCTGTTTTTTCGCCTATTCGCTAGTCTGCCCCACCCTGACACCGAGGCCACAATGTCCCAGTTTGAACACAGAGAAGCTGCAGGACAGCATACTGAAAGCCTTCACAAGGCAGATGACATTCGCTGCCCTCCCCCGATCCACAGATCTCTTTCATCTGTGGAACAGGTATCATCCTTTTATTTTGTCAGAAAAGATGAAAAACCATCAGTAAGAACTTCACCATCATCAAAAAAAAAGGCATAAGGAGGCACATGCCCCATGAGCAGAGTCTGAGGCAACCGGGCTTGGTAAGCCTGGAGAAGAGAAGACTTAGGGGGAACCTAACAGCAGCCTTCAAGTATCTATGAAGAGGCAATCAAGAATATGAAGCCAGGATCTTTCTAGCAGTGTATCGTGGTAGGATAAAAAGCTATGGACACAAGTTGAAACAATAAATGTTTTGACTGGATGTAACGCAAAACTTTTCACCATGAGGACAGTTGAACAGTAGAGCAGGTTGTCCAAAGAGCCTCAGCAGTCTCCACCTTTGGAGGTTTTCAAGACCCTACTGGAATAAAGGCCTGAGCAACCGGATCTGAAGTCATAACAGACCTTGCTTTTAGCAGGAGGTTGGAGTAGAGACCTTGTAAGGTCCCTTCCCAGTTAAATTATTCTGGGATTATATCGTCTCATCCTTCAAAGTAAGCTGGCTTAACCACTTAAGGTTTAAAACTAATTATTTGGTGTATTTTTTTATCTACTGTCAGGCAGATCTGTGGTGACAGAAAGCATAGACCAATAGGTGAATGAAAATAATAGGACAGTCAGGCACAGTAGCACCTGTGCTCTTTATTAAGGCTAGCCAAGCAATCTCCTGCAAAAAGAGAATAAATCTCAGAACACTTTCCTTCTACCAATAAATGCCTTTATCAGGAAAGAAGGAAAAAAAAAAAAAAAAAAAAAAGAGCAACAAGTGACTAAAAAGGCATAACACTACAAGAACAATATTTTCCAGTCGACACACAGGTTGCCCAGGTTGTTTCGTAACATATCAAAAAGCCACATCTATATTTATATATAGCTTTAAAAACTATCTTCCATCTTTAATTCTGCCCCATATTTAAATCTACCCCATATTAGGAAAGTATTTTACTCACCTCCCCAGAGGTCCAATTGCCACAGTAAGATTTCCTCCAAGTGTAAGATTTCCTCCTTTGGCAAAAGCTTCTACTGCTCTTTCATGATTCAATATAATCACTAAGTCTGAAACCTATAAAATATCAAATAAGAGTACTATGCTTTTTAAGAAGAAAGTTAAAATGGCACAGGACAAGTATCTTCCATTTTGCAGGAAAACAGGTGGGAGTATCAAAGATATTCCCTTCTGCAAATGAAAACTAGCTCCAGATTTATCAAGGTGATATACAAGTGAGAATCTCTCCTTCTCTCAGAGAATTACTTCCTTTCTTGTAAAGGATTCTTTTAAAACAGTTTTTATAACAAAGTTGATTATTTTTCTGCAAGGTATTCTGAAACTAAAAATCCTTTCACCTAGTTTTTTAATCAAATTTGACTGATTTTTTTTCCAAGTGCTGATATGGTCAGTATGTGGTAAACAACAGCTGTAACAGTTGTTATTTTAATTCAAAATTTCCGAATCAACAAATTTTTATTTTCTATGGCTTTTGCAAACAATTATGTGAAGGCATTTTCAGATGTGAAGAGAGATCAGATTAAGAAAATAATTTTGATCCTTCCATAATTGAATTAATAACAAGAAGACAGAACTTAGTAAACAAAAATTGCGGTCCAAAGAAAAAACAGCAAAAAGGATACAGACTTTCCTGTTATTGACAAAATTTTAGTTTCTTGACAGAAAATTGGGAGTTTAATATATATATAGTGCATATATATATATATGAATTAATATTTAATTTTTTAAGACTTGAGAAGATGAGATGTAGCCAGTTTCTTCAACAAACTATTACACCAAATAACTGAAGAGCTAACAAAGTATTTTTGAAAGATTTAAACGCAAAATGGAAAAAACCCAAAATCACTATTTTAAAAAGATTTTATTTGCCTGGATTGTGACACAAAATGCACATATCGAAGAACTTCTACTACTGTTTGATGCTTATTACCATCAGTAATGTAAAATTATAACTCTCTTTGATTTAACAAATTTCAGTAAAAGTCCCCTACAACTCTCTTTCCCAAACCAGGAAGCATTTTATAGGAGGAAAAAAAAAAACAAAACTTTCAAACACATGCATGATCCTATAAAGATCACTATCTTACCTGAAAGCTCAGTAAACATACTACATGTATTAAAAAAACCCCTCCAACACAGCAGCAGTACCAGCCTGTTTAACAGAGCAGGTTACACTTTTGTAGCTTACTGTGATGGATTATCTTTTCAACAGATATCTTGACTACCCAAGGACTACTGTGCCTGATCTTTCATCTGATGGACTTCACTGAAAGCCAGGTTCAGAAAAAACTTTCAACTTACCCAAATTCCAAACAGTGACAGCAAGGAATACAAGAGGAAATACCAGATTATTTGCAAAACAAGGCTAGCCCAGAAGTATTACACACAGCGTAAGAGGCGCCTTTGTTATCAGCCTCCTGGTAACCTCCACCCCAGCCCAAACAAAAGATGGCTGACATGAGTAGTTTCTCTCTGTATCCCTGGATGATTCAAAATACCATTCAGGATGCTGCTGCCTCCTCTTACCCATTAAGAGGATGAATCCACAACTAAAGTTAAATGAATTCATAGTGAGAAAACCTTCAAGGAAAGCATTTAGGTGAATTTTAAAATTGGTCTTTAATTTGAGGTACCAAGTTGTTTACTATCACTTCCGAAGTCTGTGATTTCCTTATGGGTAGTTTTAGGTAACAAGAAGTACCACTACAACTATGCCAACTATAATCTCTCCTACAGGAATAAAATTCAACCAATTTCTACAAGGTTTAAGTTTATATATGACTAAAAGCATGCTGAAATTGGACTCTGGGCTCCTAACCCACTTAGGTATTTCTGAATACCATCTCTTCTCTAGAAGAAGTAAGAAAGATTGTGTTATAAAAATGCCAGTAAGGAAACAGTATTTTTGTAAGCTGACTAAAATTTCAAATGAAGGGCACAATATTGCTCAGAAAAAACACCCTCTCAGAAATAGCTTCTGTATTGAAATTATTTGAGTATCAATAGTAAATGGTTACATTATCTAAAATATCAGATGGAGCTGGTTAAAGGAAAAGCTTGATAGATTAATCAAAGCATGTGAACAATCTGTTTCATTATCATAAAAGCAAATAAACCCCACAACAAACTCTGTGGCTCAAACTCCATGTTTTGTAATGCATTCAGATCCTGTAGTCATGAAAGCCAAAGAAAAACCCTTATGAACATTAGTAATTTTGTATTCACATCATTCTTTAAAAAGTGCACAGCAGTAACGCCTGAGATCACACAGTGAACAATGAGGATACAATAAAATATCGATCCATTGCTCATTGTGTGAGTGCTGGCTGACTGGTTGTCAGGGCAAGGGTAGCTGTTTAGTTGTGGGAGACACACTGCAGGCTGGCGTGAACCATCCAGATCAGCTATGCATGGATTCTTCTGAAGAGCAGAACACCCACAGCAAGGGATCTTGTTGAGAGCACACTGTTACCTTAATTTTCTTTGGGAATCAGCAAAACAGAAGTGAAACAGAAAGAAAAAAAAGGACAGGACTGGAGGCTAGGGTGGGAAAGAGGAGGAAAGACGGAAACAAACAAGGGTGAAGGAGCTATGAGGAAGAAGAGATGGGAAGCAGAGACAGAGCGCTGTCAGGGCTCAGATCAACAGCATTTCTCTGAACATGCTGAGAGTTCCTTACTTAACCATTTCTGCTGGCTGGAAATTGGCTCATTTTCTGTCGCATTCCTTCAGGGGAGACACCATCACTTTTGATGCTCCCAAACTGAAAGGTGAAGTCAGTAATCACAAGTTTGAATGGGAAATGCATGAAGTACAGTAACATTAGCTAGGCTCCATTTTACTCCACCTTCAATTTCTTTCACTGTTTCCTGCCAGATGGAGTCCTTGTGCTCTTTAACAAAGCATTTGATACAGTATTAAGTATAGGATACTTTTAATTAACATCAATTGGCTTATATGTGAACACTGATGGGAAGCTTTCCATAAGGGAAAAATTCAGTCTGCTAGAAGTAAGAAATTGAGGAAACAGTTGTCGTGTCACTTCTTTTCATTTAAATCTCTCCAAGCAATTAGACTAATAGGATCAAAACCCCTATTTTGTTCGTCTGGTATAAATGAATTTTATAAGAGCATTTTTACACAGAAAAATAAATTCTATTTTCTCACTTACATTTAGATCTTTGTCAATGCATTTTAATTTCTTGCAAAAAAAAGTTACCCACAAGTATTTCAAATGCAAAATTATACCTCAATTCCAATTTCAAATCCACCACCAAGGCCAGCAATTCCTATTGCAGAAGGAGCAGACCAGGCTGTCATGCAAAACAAGACAAATTTACAGAATTTTTACATGTTACAAGAAATACTAATTTTATTATTACAGTTAAAAACTCTAACAAATTCTTTATTTAAAACTATGTTCAAAACCACTACAATGGAATCACATAACTATACTGGTTTGTCCCACAGAAAGTAATTTAAGAAATACAAACTCTCAAGATCTAAACAAATCTGTTACAAATTATTTATCATACAGTTGTCCATAATTGGATATAATCCATTCTTCTAATGAGTTTTAAACTATATGCTTTTATATTTTATTCTTTTCTACAAAGATACTGAAAGCATTTACATCTGGTCAAAAGTAGGTACAAAATTTTGAAAACAGCTTTTGAAACAAACATCGTCACCCACTGGCTTGACTCCACACACATCTTGTGTTTTATGCTATGAAAAGAAATAACAAAGAAGAAAAAATTTTTTTCTTTCAATTTTCCCATGAAGTACAAAAAGAAAATATCTACTTACTTCCATTAGAAAGACGAGCTAATACAATTCCACTTCCGCCTCGAGCAGTCACCAAAAATCCAGCTTTGATAACGGACAAAACTGCAAGGCCTTTGGCTTTAGCTATTACATGAGCTGAAACAACAAAATCATTTATTCAAGAGCTTGTAAAAGAAGTTCTAAGAGAAGGGGAAAATAAAACTCTACATATAACAATTTTGAACACATAAGAGTCAAATAATCAAAGCAAAAGCTTAAAGAAATTTGCAAAAAAGCTGAACTGATAACGATACCTCCAACTCCACAGTCAACCACGAAGCTAGTCACAGGTCACATTAGCCTGCACTGATCTCTACACTGCCACAACTGCTTCACCTATCCCAGTTAGCCTATACAGAATTAGTTTGCTTATTGCCACATTGTGTGAGTACCCTTAGCAAGTTAAAGAGGCAGTGAATAGTTGACATCCACGTCTCTACAGCTTTTTGGAGGAGAAGAGTCTGAATTCAAATCTCAGCGACCAATAGCAGTCTAATCAGCTTATATCATTAGACAGTATTTGTGGCAAATAAAGTGTCATCAACCTGCAAGACATTCTGGAACATAATGGCTATAAATTCAAACCACAACTACCAACACCAGATGAAGGAAGACTCTAGGAGAAACACAGAATAACAATTGCAAAAATAAAAGAGGACAGCAGCAAATAAGCGTGCATAGTCAGTATCAAAGGAGAAATGCACCCTGATCTCTTTCCTTCAACTTATTATTATCTAGCTAATTGTAATAAACACAGATATTCAAGAACTAGAGCTACTATTCCAGGTTCTCCCTTAAGAACAGACATTCACAGGGTGAGCATGAGACTGTTCATCCATCCCAGAGGGAAGACCTCCTGTGCAGACACCCTCCAGTTGTAAACACACAAAAGATCTCTCCCAGTAAGTAATGTCTGCCTAGAATACAGCAACCTGAACCTCCTTACTTCCAAAATGTTTTCACAAAAGTTATGGCACTCTAGATCTTCATTCCTCTCTAAGTTATGGTCAGTGAAAACAGAGGGAATTCAGAAAGAGAGCATGATTGCAACACAGGGGAGTGCTGAAGGTTTTAGCTGAATCAAAAGATTTTCTTTACTCACGAGGTATGATTTTATCAGGTCCATTTCTGGAAGTTATTTCTGTAAATTCTCGTAATATTTTAGCTGCCTTTTTAGCTTCTGACTTCAGGTTGGAAGGTATAGGGTTATTCACTGTAAAACATGAAAAAAATAAGAAATTATATCTATGGTCAGCTCAAGATAGCTCATATAAAAATAAACCAGTGTAATTTGTATGGGAAAAGTAATTATTTACAAATAGAGAGTAAACCAAACAAACAGGTAAACAGCAAATATAAGAAATTATCTTCTGCATCAGACCCACATTTTGTCTCTGATGATTGTAATGGAAGACATCACTTAGGTAGAGCACACTAGCCTGGTTCTTTTCTGCAATTTGTTCCCCTTGTAATTCCTCAGAATCTACATTGGTAACAGCAGGGATGTTGGAGATACATCCTCAGTTGTTCCTGTCACTATTGATTTATGGGCTCATTGCATATGAATTTGTCTAATACCTTTTCAAACCTGCTGATACTCTTTGCCTCCTGAACTCCCACAGCAGCAGTTCACTACCTGCTACTTAAAGAAATATTTGATCTATTTTAAATTAATCTACTAGTTACAGTGAATGCCTGCTAATTCAAGTCTCATGAATTCTGCTGAACAACTACTACATTCAACTTATCCACTACCTTCATGCTTTTATAAATAGCCACAGCCCCCCAGCCTTCTCCACTTCTTCAAGAATCCCAGCCTTCTTAGTCTCTCCTCATGGTAGTTGCTCCATCACTCTGATCACTCTAATTGCTCTGCTCTACCACCACCTCTGCTGTCCTTCAAACTGGCAACTGTTGACCAATGAACACTGAAAGGTTAACATCTCTTCAGGAGATTTCTCTTACAGAGCTAAACTTGCAGCATGTTCTGAAAATGGACAAAATTCTGTTTCGGACCAAGAAATTTCCTTTAGAAATCTACTTTTGGTGGAAGCACTTATCAAAATTTTCTCTCCAATGTGATCCAACGCAAGCACCTCTTTAGATTTCAACTGAGGGAAAAGCAGGGATTAGGGATAGATTATGTTTGCTTTATAAAGCTGTAGACTACAGTAGCAATCACAAAAAAATCTTGAAATTTACCCACCAAATCCATGAGATCATAAATGCTACAGAAGAGTGTTAATTCCATTTAGATCTACCAGATCTACTGTTATTAATCAACTACAGAACAGAATCAGGTACTACAAAATATTAATATTCTGGAACAGTATAAATACCACTTTATGTATGAATAGTAAAGTTTCATCTGTAGATTTGCAAAAAGAGGCCTTAGGGCAGATGAAAAGATATGAGTTAGTCTTGATTCTTACATCTACCCAAACCCCTCAAAGCTATCACTTAAATTATTCTAGTTTTCTAGTCTGGACATATCAACACCCACCATTTCCAAGTTTATGAGCAACAAATTGTCCCAGTAATACACGAATATATTGTTTCTGAGAGGAACTAGGGACAGTATTTGCATAAAATTCCACTGTTCTTAAATTCACAAAAGCATAGAAAAGACCATGCATAGAGAAACAACTTTCAGTCAAAAGGGGCCTAGTTTTTTTAAAATTGGTGTTCCCTGAACGTTCATTCACCTCTTCAGTCTCGGCAACACTCCCACGCAAAACCATGAAGGTGAGGACTAAATACATTTTGAGATTAGATCAATGAAGCTCGGAGAGCAATTCAGCTCAGACTAAGTGAAATGCCTAGCGGCAAGTCAGCCAAGTCTCTGTCCAGGCTCCATTCACTAGAATAGGAATTACCCCTCTACTTTTCAAAGTGAACTATATTCCTCTAGCATGTTCTCCACGCAAGAAGGAAGTTTTTCAAAACAAGAGGGATTTTGACAGCTGTCTCTCTGAGCTAGCTTCTCCTGTGAAAGCCTGTAGCAACATTTGGCTTTGGTGAAAATGCAGCAAGTGTAACATTGGAGAGTTTGAAGTGACAGCAGACATCACAAGGTTGTACAGAAGTATCAGCCTCTGTGGGAACACAAGGAGACAGACGCATAGAATGCAACAGACTCTCAAGTGCCTTGTGGTAACGGAGACAAGACGTACTAATTCTATCTCCTATTCATCCCTTCTGTTTTCAGAAAGTTAAGATGATGGCCAAGTCCCTGTGTGTGAAAGGGCAGGGGAAGGTGAAGCTCTAAATGCTAGAGCTAAGAGCTCAGGACTTTCAGAAAAAGGTATTGGTGTATGCAATTTTCTCTGACTGTTACGGCACTAAAACTGTAAGCCAGCTTGCAGGAGTTTGAACATACGTTTCTTCCTTAGTTCACCAGGCTGGAACATGGCTACATGGACACAGCAAGAAGAGAGGTCAGTGTAGCCCAAACAAAACACGAAAAGAAAATTGCTTTTGGTAGATTAACAAACTGGGCTGGAGCAAATGTCTCCATTACCTCTGTTGTCTGTAGTTGACATTGCATTTTCAAGGTCAGAGGGGAAACATTACCAGTATGTCGTAAGAGAAAAATAGGAAGATTTTTGCTTTTTTATGGAGAAACATTGAGGCAGTCACAAAAAGCATATTGCAACACCAGTCTTCTCAAGAAGGCATGAATAATTCACTTTTAGTATCTTATAATTAATAATTAGTATTGTAATACTGAGTGCATGGCCATTTGCATAATCAGGTGAACACTTCTGTATATAGGTTTTTACTTAAGATATTTTATAAGTCTAGAGGTCTCAGTTTTGGGGAGGGTCACCTACCCAGTCTAACCAAGAGACACATTTCATGGTACTTAATCATTCTTACAGTTCAATAACATTAAAGTGTCCATTTTAACTGTGGTAAAATGGACAGTTACACGTCTGACCATGCAGGACTCCTAGCAAAGTGATCAAGAGAAAGACAGACAGACATGTGCACACTGGAGATTAAAAAAATTGCAGAGAAAAAACATTGTGGAGATTAAAACCATTACGGAGCAAAAGCAAGCATGATCCAACTTCTACATTACAGAGGAATAAAATAAACTTCTGTGCTCCTCTCATCCTCTGCTTCCTTATCTTTGCTTTCTCCCCATTGTTTCTCTTTGTCCAATCTCACAATTTGGAGGAACATCTCCAATTCATTCTTCTTACTACTAAAAAGGGGAAAAAAAAGCAGCTTGTTTTTCAAATAGACGAGAAGTCCCTTAGCTATGTCCATTGAGAAAACATGAGATGTTTTCAGACCTAAAAGTCTGCAAACAAGAAGAGATGAGTTTAAAAAAAAACAAAACAAAACAAAACCCCATCAGTTTACAGTTTTCATATGCATTTTCAGATTCAGAATTGCTTCAGAAAGATTTGATGGTTATCAGAAAACAGGCTGTGCATGTTTATGTGCATGTAGGTGTTACCATTTAATTGAAGACAATTCAAAGCTGAACCTCATGAGCCAGCAAAAGTAATACTGTTGCTACCTCACTATCCCTTCAACTCTCAATACCTAATTGGTTTCAAAATCAGGTTTTGCTCATACCTTGGGGCAGGAGAAAGGACGTCAAAGTGTTTACCTTTCCGTGTTTACTTTGAAAGTTTCACAAGATACCTAGGATGACTCCAAGATTTTCCTACCTGGCTTATTTTTATCCTGGTGTTGCTATTTAGGAAGAAATTATTTTATGATGAAGATGGTGTTTTTACGATCAGGTTGCCCAGGAGGTGGTAGATGCCCCATCCCTGCAAACATTCAAAGTCAGGTTGGATGGGGCTCTGAGCAATGTGATTGAGTTGAAGATGTCCCTGCTCATTTGCAGGGGGTTGGACTAGATGGCCTTTAAAGGTCCCTGTCAACCCAAACTATTCTATGATTTATCTGCACTATCTTTCTAAACGTAGTATTCACAAATTTAAACTTTGCACAGAAAAATAGCATTACTCGAGCAAACTGAAAACTATGTGTTTCCACTCCAATTCCTCTAAAACAGTGGGTTTTTTTTTTTGTGCCACATGGTGTCGGCTTCCTTTATTAACAGGGAATAGGGGAGATGGAGAGAGATTCCTCATCTAGCTGTACACCACAATAGTAAGCACAAGAATAACCTAACTTCCCATCCCCAAAATAACAGCAGAAACTTCACTTTCTCCCTGTATTATTTGTTCCCTACATCGATATTGTTTCTGCATCCCCTGGGTATCTACAGGAATTCGCATTTCCATTGTCCCTTGCTTTTTCCCTACCTGTCACAGACTGAAGCAATGTTGGATTATTTTTCTGGACTAAGAAACAGCAGGAGGATTTGACAACATTCTGCCAGTTACTTTGCATGGAGCCAGATTTGTACACTTTCAGAAGCAGGCTAAGAAATGGGTGATAATTCTAAAGCACGGTAGAGATACAGAGCAAGGCAGAGGGAAGGAAAAAAGGAAGAGGTTGAATGCATGGCCAACTGAAGAGCTCAAAGCTACACCTTGTAGAGAAGGGCTGCAAGTAAGATGACTTACATTGAGATTTTAATTTAGAGAGCAGCAGGTATGAAAATTATAGTGACTGACTGCAAGCAAGCATGGCACAGAAAGGTTTCAACAACAATGGACAGGATCAACAAGCCAACTGATTAAACACTTTCATTGCTGAAAACCAACACAGTTACTCAAAGTGGCTACTGTATGATTCTTTCCATAGTGGCTCATTTTGAGTTCCTTTATTTACTTCCATAATGTTATGCAGTTACAAGGGAACTGGCAGGATGTCTACAGGGATCTTGAGGAACTGATGACTTGTTTAAAAAGAAAAACCAAAACAAAACACCACCAACCAAACAAGAAGCCCACACCCTGACCTTAATTATGTATAATATGATGCTTGATAAAGCCTGGCTGGACTCCCATTTTGCTAAGATTGCTAGAGCCATAGCAAAAGAAACCTACTATTTTTATCACTGAGGAATGGGGGAGGTTTGGCTCTCCCTTTTAGGCTATGCCAGACTCAAGATTTTGTTGACAGAATTCAAGATTAAATAAGGACACAGGTAACAATCAACACTAAAAAAGGCAAAGTTTAATGGTTAGCTACGTAGCATGGGTGAGGCCTCACTTACTATTAAATTTTAGATTAATTAGTTTCATAAAACTTTGTCCAAAGGCAAAGAATATTATGCTTTTTTCAGTAAAAAAAACTAGTAAGTGGAAAATGGCACAAATATGTCAAAAACAATTCAAAATTAGTTATTTACTTTTTTTAAAAAAAAAAATAAATAAGTACATGGAGGTTTGCACTATGAAATGGTGATGTCTGTCTCAAAATACAATAGAAATAAAATGATTAAAGATTATAGTGAAGGTTAGGGACAAAATGTTGTCTCTACTTATGTTAATCACTGTATAAACAGACAAAACTGTAAGTAGGATTTCTGTGACATTGAAAATAGTTTAAACTTCTGTTCACTTATCAAATTGTCCTCCTCTCCCTCAAGCTTACGTTAGGATTTGAACAGCAAACTTCTTTTCTTAAAAACCAATGTAATATTGGAAGTCTATGGAAGAGATGTTATAGAAATATCTGTTTTTTAATAAAAATACTGTATGAAATATTTAGAAATAAGCAGAAGTTCCATGTTCAGTTTACCCCTTCAATAACATAAGGAATAATCAATCCTGTAGCACTATCTTCACTATTAGCTTTTAAGTATGCATATATAATTGTCTGTTTTGTATTCAAGTAATGCTCAAGAAAGAGGTAACCAGGAGCAGTAAGACAATAATATCTATCAGGAGGATATACTGACTGATGGATTTGGAATGCCATGACCAGCAAATGCTCAGCTGGGAGCAAGCTTCATTTGCACTCCGGCTTGTTGTTGAAAGGAGAAGATATTGAGCATATGTGAGTCAGCAACACAATCCCCACGGGGGAATATCACACCAAAATTGATTAACTGCTTAATTTGTAAGCTGATGAGGCAAGTGCGTCAGCCTCTAATTTACATTCTGACTAACAGTAATAATGTGTTGGCTGAACATTTGGTGAAATTATCTGAGCAAGGTGTAATAAGGAATAAATAAAGCCTTTTTACTTAAAAGCTCTAACTAATTCTGATATAATCAAAATTCTGCTGAATATGAACAGATGAAATAAAGCATGGTGGCGTTATGAGAACCTGAACATCCTAAGTACAGTTTCAAAGACAGTTGATGACAACATGGAGACACAGCATCACAAACAGGTTTCACACATATGTTGCCCATATACGTATGAACTTTGAAGTATTTGGTAAAAGGTGGCTTTGGGTTTTTTTGGTTAGAAAAAGAAGTAAAAACAATGGCAAATACCTTCTATGAGCCTCAGACAGTAATTCAGTCTTCCCTTTCACTTCGCAAAAAAGTTTAGAAATAGCAAAAGAATACATTAAAGCATAGCTGATTTGCAAGTACCCATAGTTATAGCAGCAACATCAATGCTAAAAAGCTTGTATGAACAGAGAATATTCAAAGTGATGATTAAGAACACTCATAAACATGAGAACTAGCATCGTCAAGAAAGGTTAAAGAAGAACATCTAATGGGAAAGAGAAACCTGAAAAGCAAGACAGTGCAGTGTTCGAAAAGAGCCTCAACAAGTAATTGTAATGCTGAATTGAAATTTAAGAGATGAATGTAATTTTCGTTTCACAAATGTGTAACATCGTGGTACTGCGGTAGCCAGCTCCAGCCTTGGGATACATCTAGTACTTGGAATTCCTACAACAGCGTGCAAGACGTGCATCGTAAGCATTTTGCCTAACCCAAAAGTCAAGCGATACAGAGCAGTGGATGACAAGAAGCATATTAAACTAGGTCCAACAAGTCTCTAGCAGTCTCCCTCCATTTACTACTTCCAACACTTGAAGCCAATGGTAGACAGGAAAGCAGCCAGGTCAATGAAATGTCAAGCAAAGATCTGTGGAGTCTCAGAAGTTGAAAAGGAACCTGGAGGAAAAGGATGGAATAAAACAAAGGCAATAATCACCCTCTTTCATTGAAACCCAGCAGACTTCTGTTGTCAAATCCCGAGCTCCTTACTCCTGGTTTTGGAGCCAAAGGCAACAAGCAGATATTGTTTCCTCGAGACTCCAAGAAGCATGAAAGAGGAAAGCCTCAGAACTTGCACTTTGATCATCCTGCTGGGAAGCACTAATGGTATGGCAAAAAGGAGTCTAGGAAAGCAGAAGCAGGGAATGAGAAAATAGCAATTATTGACACCAAGGTTCATGCCAACCGTCTATGTTGTACAATTCTGTCATAGGCACCCGGAGAACATCAAGGGAGACAGAAGACAACAGAAAACACATCAGTGTAATGCAATGGAAGCAAAGTTGAAAAGGAAAACTGGGTCTCTCTGTACAGTGAAGCCTTATACTAATCTCATGTATTGCTACCATGTTCCTCATCACTTCAATTCCTGAAATTTTACCAACTTTCATGCAGTACTGTTCCTCAACAAGCTTGGCGTGAGTAGCAAGTGCTACGTCAGAGATAGTAAGAGTTATGGCAGTATACAAGTACTACGGCAGGAACTACCTGGCCTTGCAGAGTGGCAGCTGAGCTGCACTGAAAGACTCTAATGTCTGCTTTCACAACCCTAAAGGTTTTTGTACTGTGAGTTAACATAACTACTCTTTCCACCTTCCCCACCCTGGTTAACAAGAAGTTTACTGGACAGTACTGCACTAAGCTGATGCTGGTAGTGATGGGGAGGGAGAACAGAACAGAAACGTTTGCAGAACCTGCAGCCCTGAGCATACAGAAAACAAGGAGTTGGAAATATTTTAAGGTTTACTCAAGACAGATGGAAATACAAGAACAACCATTTTTTTCTTCCCAAATACTGCATTGGAAGGAAGTAAGATGGTGCTTAAAAATAAAGGTGAAAATTAAAAAAACCCACTCTTATCCATGTTAAAACCAGCCTGTTTACTTGTTTCACCTGCAATAACCTGCTAAAGTTAGCTGTTGACGACAGCCTGTGCACAGGAAGAACCTCATGAGCATACTAAAGTTACAACTAAATTCAGCCTTCAAAAACTCAAATATGAAAAAATAATATCACATAACAGAAGACAGCACCTTCTCTAAAAGGAAAATAGCCCAACAATTATATTTCTCAAAGAGGAGAATCTCACAGACATTTCTATCACTACATAAAGCAAAGATATCGATAGTATTTTGAAGATTTTTTTTGTTTGTTTTATTTGAACTGGAGACAGGGCTATAATAAGAAATCATTCTTGAATTTATGAAGCCTATATTTCATAATGACATATATATTCATATATTTAAATCACAGTAATTTGAGGGGGGAAAAATGACAAATGTCACTTTAAAGATTAGTACTTCTGAAAACCTGTATGGAATCTTGCATTGCATCTGTATGCTTATTCCAACACAGCGAAGTCAGACAACAATGATGAGAAACCCAATAATTTACATTTGGATTTTGGTATGCAAATATACAGTATGAAGTCAAACCAAATCCTACAGAAACACTAGGCTTTATTCAAAAAAGACCCACTTCAAACACAGAAGCCTTTCCACTGATAGCAATGAAGTAATGGAGATAGAGAGCAGACTTCTTCCTTTGTTCTCATCTCTGTAAGCCTGTGGTTTTTGTTGTTTGTGTTTTTTTAAAAATATATTATTGTGAGTTATGGAAATCAAAATACCTCTGAAGATAACTCAAAGGAAGACCGTATTATTGGAAGCACGTAACTGTGGAAACTCCGAACCTGGAGAGGGAAATTATCTCGCCCCCAACCTGCATTTGTACTTCTTTTACCATTAGCCGGTATTCCAAGGCAAGTTGCTCTTTGCAGCCTTTATAAGCACCTAACTTTGGGTTAGGGCTTTCTGCTATGACTTTTTTTAAAGGAGAAAACTTCTCCTTCCTGGTCAAGTTTTTAGGCTGTTGTTCTCTAAGCACAGAGATTTTGTAAACTCAAGCTTACAGAGATACAAACTGAGACGTCAGCTAATGACCTTTCTGAAAACAAAGCAAAATTTATTTGAAATGCAGCAATTACATGAAATAACACATCCAAAAATAAGCTTAGCCTTTGCACAGGCTATCTGAATAAATTAAATTGTATGAAATGTGATAAAAGTATGCCTGTTAGCTATGTCAGTGTGAATATTGTCATGTACAGTGTCCAAAAGCATACAAGATTTTTGGTCAGCTGGTAGTGTTGACAAGCTGCCTTTTCAGATTTTGCTACCAATTATGTATGCACTTCTAGACCAGGGAGATTAATATTTTTAATATGGAATATCCATTCTCTTAATGCTTTTAAAAAAAACCACAACATGCAAAAAACCCAATGCCCACAGTTACACTGTGTGCATATTTTTATTACTTTTCTCAACAAAGAGGAAAGGACTTAACTAATCCAAACATTAAGTAACTTGGTAACTTGCAAATATCTTGGTAACTTAATGGGATATCAGTCCTCCATCACACTTTGAATTGACTACTTCCTTGAGAAAAGTCAAAGAATTTGAAACCTCCCCTGTAACACACAAAGCCACCCACATTATCAAAAGCATTTGATGAGTTGGGGTCCCAGCAGTTCTTGTACTGAAGTCAGCTTGGAGGAAATTCTAATTAGAGATGCTGAATTTCCTCTCATCTCCAAGAAGGATGAACCTTCTGATGAGAGCTGGAATACATGAGGGTAAAATGATACTGACATAGCTGAAGAATGCACTTTAAAGAAAAATGTGTTCCCTTTATATATGCAAGATGTTTCAACTAAGGTGACGCCTCCTTATTTCTAAGGAACTGTGGCATGTGAAGACAGTCACTAACTTCCTGAGGCACAGCTGAATCAGAGGATGTGTTCCAAAAAGCACATCAGATATCTGTTCAACTGCAGGGGAGGCAGAGCAGTGGAACACCTGTAGCTAAAAGTCTTCAAAAATCCTTGTAACTTTTAGCATTTACAAGAATGCTAAAATCCTGAGTCTGCAGTGCTACAACCGAGTTGTACCCTTTGTACTAGGACAGAGGATAAAGACAAGGGGCATGAGGAACAAATCACTCAGTTTGTACAAAGATAGTCAGAAAACAGCCTTTTCAAGAATATAGAGACAAAGGTACGCTCTACAACAAGCACCAAAGGCAGAGTTACCCTGGGGGTTGTCTAAGACTAATAAGTAAACCCTTCCAAGAATTTGTACTATAAGAATTGAGGCTTTTGCTCAAAACATGCCACCACACCTATCCACCCTGCCACCCAAGCCCTGGGAAACTGTCTGCCTGAAATCCTTTTAGCAAGTCTTTCATATACACTTATTGTAATATGTTTGATGTGTAAACAGTTAGTACCAAAGGGGTTGGGTATTGCCCACCAAGCAAGATAAGTAGCGTGACCGAAGCTAAGTCAGAGCTAGGAATTCAGTTCTGCCTGTCTCTCCTGATTTAATACAAGAGTTGGTATGATATTTGTAATTTAGACATGAGGGTAAGGGGAAAATCCCAAACGGAATCTCAACTTTGGCTTGCTAACTCTATTGTAATCATGGAGGATATACTTCAAGGCAATCCAAGCAGGTAAACAAGTATGTTAACTTTCGCACAAGAAATCTTTAACTAAAGCAAAGCTGTGCTTTTCAGAAAAAAATCCTGAAAATCATCTTGTTTATCTTCTCACCAGGGACAGAAGCATAGAGAACAAAAACGTAACAGACTATAAACCCCAATGTGCGCTACACAATAACCCCATATGCTGCAATAACCTATGTGAAAAAATATTTGAGTACATTAACAAAATACAGATCTCAGCTACTTCCTGCAGAAAATATTTAACACTTCTATCAGTAAAACTGTCACTATCATTCTGACCCTCTCCCTATTTCATACATGTCCCATTCTCTATGTGCATGAGACCAATCTAACAAGTTACTAATTCCCACAATGAATTAATTTCTACAATTAATCACACAGGAAACATTTCTTCAAACTAAAATGAAGAAATATTAAAAAAAAAGTGTAAGAGCTTCATATTTATTAATCAAGAGTTTGAAGAGCCCTAGTTCTACCTAAGCTTTTAGATTGTACTGTTCACAATAGCGTTTCTCTCCCACTAAGTCATACAGCTTATTCTTCATAGCAGCCTGGCATTACAGGCTCTTTTGCAATGATGTAATGGATGTTAGAAAAAACCCAAACAAACAAAATATAGAGAGCTTATCACATCAGAAATAGTAATTCTTAGTGGTGAGAAACCATGATACAAGACAAAGAACAACAGTGAATGCTGTTATGGTTCATTTCAAAGTTATGAAGTTGACATTAACCGAAGAAGGTACAGACTGTGACTCTTCCACCACTGAGGGCTGAGAATCCAGAACAATGCTCAAGACAACCATCCTCCCCACTCCCCTCTCCAAGACATGGAAACATTAAGTATTTCGTCTCAAAGTTAGAGCTAAACATGTACCTACATGTAATCTACACACATACAAATATTGGGTTTTATATGAACTCCAGAATGGTCTTTCAAAGCACTCACTTCTATACAGAGCCTCACTTTCCCCTGACCCACAAATGCATAGAAAGGCGGTGGTGGTGGGGAATCTACTTCCTGTTATATTGACACCTCAAGGCACTCCACTTGATAGGAAGCAGGAATAAAGGCACTCTACACTGCTCAGCTTCTATAACATGGCAGAACTACATGTGAGAATTACACAACCGACTCATCTCGCCCTTCTCTCCTTCACCGAGGCCACATCTGATAACTGAGCAGTGCCATGGTCCCCTTCTGCCTCCACCACCTTGCGCTCCGGACACCGCTGCGACAGCACTGCTGCGGTGCATAAGGACAGGAACACTGGATAGAGAATCAAAGTTTCTGATTACCAATCATTTCCACTGCAAAGTAAAATAAATAAATATTTTAAAATGCAGTTGTATAACTGCATTAGATGTGGTGCTTTAAGACATGGCTTAGTAGGCATGGTGGCGTCAGGTATATGGTTGGACTTGATGATCTTTGAGGTCTCTTCCAACCATAATGATTCTATGATTTACGAAAAGAAGTGATGCATGCAGGCCAGTATATGAAGTTGCATAAAAGGGAATGTGCTATTTGTTGCATTCCACAGAAAATAACCTATATAAGCTTTTCAGGTTATAATGGTTAATTACTTATCATATCCATTTGAAAGCCACAGATTTGGCACAAAACTTAGAAACTGACATTTTTATTTCACCTCCAAAGCGCTGCATTTTGACTGAAAAAACAAGGCAAACAAGTCTTAAAAGCAGCAGAGGAATCCAGTCCCAGCCACACCCAGCCATCGCAGGGCCGGCAGCCAGCGTTACAAAACCCAGCCAGGTACACGGCA
>NW_009613247.1:0-240 GCF_000690535.1 Cariama cristata | reverse complement strand
AAGCTGTTCTGGAAAACAAAAAGTGCGTGTGCTCAACTTCACCAGCAGCTTGGTGAGGCCAACACCGCATTCGACGCTTCTTAAATTTCTACCTGGAGCATGCACCACGTACCACAACATTGGGTAAGAAGGGAAATTAATGGAAAAAACGAAGCGTTGCTCGCAGCGTAAGAGCACGTTTGCGTAGTTTGCGATGAGAGCCTGACCGGCTCAGCGCGGCACAGACCCCTCAGCAGCAAG
>NW_009613246.1:16871-27276 GCF_000690535.1 Cariama cristata | reverse complement strand
AATGTGAGTCATACTACAAGTCCTATCAAACATCTCAGGATGTATCAGTTGAATGTGAGTCATACTACAAGTCCTATCAAGCGTCTCAGGATGTATCAGTGTGGAAGTATATGTTAGTGGCATTGATGGAAAAGACACGAGTCAAATGACACTGACTATTTTAAATGCAGTTTTAATTCTTTTAGTATGGAGACCTAATTGAACTTTAAAGTCGTCTCAAAAATACCAAATTATCTGAATACCAATCCAGGAAATTAGCATGGGTTGAACTTTAAAGTCGTCTCAAAAATACCACATTATCTGAATACCAATCCAGGAAACTAGCATGGACTAGAGACTTGCCTGCATTAAATCTATGCAATTCTTTTGACTTCAGAGACTAGACTCATAGAACTGAACTGGATTGTCTTTTCTTTTTTAATAACTGCAGTCATCTCAAAGAAAACAGAATATGAAGCAGAAGTGACAACACTAATGCTGAGAAAAGTAAGAAGTGATACATCTTAGTATCTCTGAGATCTTCATGGAGCTTTTTTTTTTTTTAATTCTATATCTGCTATTGAGAGCAGAGAATGATACTTCCAGCCCCTTCTGAATCAATTGTATTGCTGCCTTTATTTTTGTCCTGCATATCTTTAAATCGCCTCCTTCCATCACACCAATATGAATCAGCAGAGATGCTGAATTCAGTGGATCCACATCTGGAAACAAAAAAGAAAGATCAGCAGGTTCAGTCCAGTGGATAAAAGCCTTTCATTACGCTATGTCTATTTCTTGTCTCAGTTTGATGGGAAGTAACATATGAATCTGGATTATTGATTTGATTTGAAGTAATTTAGAAAGAGTTAATATTTAAAGAATGCAAATAGCTAAATAAATGGCTGGCAATGAATCTAAATAAACATGCTAATCCTAATTAACTTGGATTAAGACAAAGTTCTCTAGATCAGTGTTTTAAGGGAATTACTCTTGCTGAGATAAGAGATTGCATCTTCCTTGAGCAGCCTTTTTTCAGAATAGGAATGATTAAAGAAAATCTGGTTCTCTTGTGGAGGTCTTTTTAAAAAGCTAACAGATTTCACATCATCATTTGGGAAAAATAAACGTCCTAAGCTTCAGAGTTTTAGGTCTCCACCAAAACTTGCCCAAACTCTAAACCCCCTTTGATCCAATAACTTTTCCATTTTCTGTGCTTGCTCAGAAAATTAGCTGGCAACTGTCGCAGGCGCACACCCCCTCCCCTCAACAACACCAGAAACTTCTCGACTAATGGACCCCTCAGGCAGGGAACAGGGAAGGTAGGGCCCTTCAGTCAACAGACAGGGCCCTCAGCTAATCAAACACCTCTGTCAAGAGAAGTTTCTAGAGCACTGACCATATACGGCCACAGCTCAGATTTGACCTAGGATATAAATGAAGCCCTGCCGGGGGCCATGTTGAGTTGGTTCTCCTTGGAGCAGTGGGTCTGCAGTTGGCAAGTCTCCCCTTAGGTTGGGATGGTGCCTAAGGAAACTCCTCGAGGTTGAGAGCCTTCATCTTACAGGTGAGCGGTTGTGCAGTTTGGATTATCATTCCAAAGTCTGGGGATCCCCTGAGCTGTGCAGTGATTGAATTCCTTGTGGTATCCTGAACCTGCAGTTTAATGTTCATTGGAGTGTAAAGTGTTTTGATTAAGGGCACATTTTTCTGTTTTTATCTTCTTTTATCCTGATTTTCAACTTTGGTTTGACAAATTAATTCCCCTTTTGAGTTTGTTATCTTCCTGGTTTGACTGCGTATATATAATCCTTTAGGCATAAACCATTGACCAAGTCTGGGACTGGGAGTGGATCCAGCCGCACCTAGACTCCTCTCTGAGATGGAGTTTGGAAAGCAAGGGGGTTGTTGTCGAACGTCATGACCCAACGGGAGGGTCGCCCCATCAGTTTTGTTTGAACCTGCCCTCTGTGCAGCAAATACTGGTGTGCCCCCGCAACAGTAACACATGTGCTATACATAAAAAAGGTCAGTAAGGTATGACAATCATAACATATTGAAAAGTGCAGTATTGCCACCTAGTCAGTACCATTCTCAAAGACAGCTTCCAATTAAAATAAACAAAAAAAATCGATAAAAAAACAGAATAACATCCAAACATGCTGAAAACAGTATGTGGGAGATTGGAGTAAGTTATCAGCCATTTAAACATGTATGGGAGAGAGGTCAACTTTCTTAACACTTTTTTTCCATTTTTGCTACATTTTCCTCCTATCAATAAAGAAGCAAGCTTTTAACTTCTTTCTAAATCCTAGAAGAGAAGTGTGGTGCATTTAAACCTGAGGAAAATATTCACCTTTTATAAACAATTGTTCACTGTTCACATTTATTGCAATTATGTGAAATTCTGGCAAATACATCTGAGTAAAACTTGATTGGCGTGTTCACAGTGAAAATGCTGTAACTGTGTTCATATTGTATTATCAGTTAGTTTTGCTGGCTGTCAACACATCAGAAATCATACCTTCATCAACCAGCTCCTAAAAGCAGAGTCATCTTGGCTTGCTTTATAAGTCTGAGAAAAAAAATTTGAGCCCAGTGTCAGATAGAATTAAGCACATCCACAGCTTTTCCCGAATTAACCATTCTGTTGAAGACAGTTTATCTTACCAACTAGAGGTTTTCAGGGCTATGTTTTGAACAGTAAACAGTGTAAATTTTATCACATTCCTATTTGACTATGGTGTGTTTGTACCAGGGTAAATTGCAGAATCCAGGCAAGTCCAATTCACCCAGGTGCTTTGTAGCTGTTACCATAAGTCAGCCACAATCCACTGGTTTTGTGAACTCAGAACATTAGGAAATGTTTGATCTGCTTTGGAAATTACGTTTGTCTTTGTAATTGCAGTCTGAGTGTACTATCTAAGTGTGTCCTACCTGAGCCATTATAATGCACAGTGTTATTTTGCTAGACATTAACAAAGCTTTTTTCACAAGAGGTGGATAAATCAAAGTAACTGGCACTTTGCTCTTAGCTACACCACATGTGACACAAAACTCACAACCTGCAATCAGTTCCTGTCCTAGTCAATATAAATTAGTCCCACCACTAACTGGTATGTATGGTAACAACAGCTCATCAAAGGAAAAATACATATATTTCAGAAGAGTGAAAGAAAACAAGTGGACTAACAAAATGAAACCTGGTTATCTTTCCATTTTTCTGCACCACTCGGTGCCTTTCCTTCGACGACAACATACCATCTTTGTGTAACTCAGCAAAGATCAGCACAGACAGTGCTTTGAATACTCAAGCAGTCATCCTTGAAAGGTAGACACAAACCATCTATGCCAGAAGGGCTTCCCAGAAAATGTGTAAGTCATCACTCTTAAAGTCATTAAAGGAAACCAGTTAGAGCCCAGAGGGTCAGACAAGTATTCGGTTTGTGTCTGATTCAGTACCCTAGGTTTGGATACAGGAGCCTGCCAAACCACAAGCATAGGGGTGTTGTTCAGAGACAGCACGCTTACCATTGTCTTAAAAAAAATAAATATATGTATTCCAGTATTTTACAAGATGAAGCTGTCTTCCCCAGAAGTAAAATGAATTCTTTTTTGTCAGTCTCATTTTCATGACCATTCTTTGCTGCACTGCTAAAAGCAGTACAAGCTTGTTACATGACAAAAGCAACAATTACAAGAAAAGAACTGGAAACAAAAATGTCAAAATCTTGTGAAGTAACCTTTTTGTAGTAGTTATCTGCAACCAGTGAAGGAAAACATCCATGGTGAGTTAAATTCTGTTACTTTACAAGCTCCCCTCAAGGGTGCTCATTCAAAGTTATAGCTGCTAGAATGAGTGAGAACCGATACGGTGGAAAATAATCCCAGATGATCTGAACGGTAACATCAGATTAGAAGCTTTGTCCCTCCAGCGCAGTTCTAGAAACAGCTTTTTAACGTCACATGATTATTGCTATTTCCCTTCTAGCTGTAACAAGCATCCAACACAAGGGGTAGAAAATCTGGCACACAATTTTTAAGACATTGGTCTTCACTATGGAGTTTACTCATTGTTGCATTGCTGAGGAAAGACGTTTGCCAGGAGAAAAAAGCCAGGTAATGATTGTAGCATTACCTGCCATTGAATAGTATATCCAATAAAGGACTGACTTAGGAATTTAAAAGTAAGTAGAACTGACTTCCATCACAGAAGTCAGAGGCCTCTGTATGAGGATGATGAACTGTCTGTGAGAGCACCAGCAGTCGAGTGCTTCAGCACGGGATAGGAACACACTGGCATGTGGCACCTGGGTCGCTGTGCACAACGCAAAAAGGACAGAACAGTGTTTGTGGGAATCGATGTCGACTAGTCAACTTCTCCGTGAACACTTGGAGAATCATCTGATTTTAATCTACTTGACATCAGCGGAATTATATTTCGGTCACTACTTTGTAAAGTATCTGTATTAATTCTTCACTACTGATGAGTTTATTCTGTGCCCTTCCCACACTGACTGCACAGCACTATAACCTCTGAGTCACAAGTGGTTGCTAATTTTCAGAAACAGAAGAAAGAAACACATAAAGAGATGAGTGCAATTCCTTTGCAAACAAGAATTTTCGAGTTCTTCCCATCACTTGAAACATCATAAAAGCCCCCAGCGCTATACTGTGATTGGGCGAAAGAGAAAGGAATGCATTGAGGACACAGACCGTATCTCAGAAAAAAAGCAAGCAAGAAAAGATGTGGTCTGCAAGAAAAGTGCTATTGAAAGTTTGTTTGCCAAGAAAAGCACAAATGTTGTAACAGGCAGGCTTACAGCCATCAGTATAGGGATTACAAGATTCTAGGAAAACCCAGAAAAACTCTGGATAAATCGAACCGGGTAATCTGAGCTCCGTGAAAAACTAGAAAGGAGGTAGATGGTGAGCAAATCAGAAGAGGCTCTGAGATGGAGAAAGTTCCTGGGATATGGAGTTCCTGCTTCAGGACACTCACAATATGCAGTAGGTGTGGGTTTCTCTTGAGAGGGGTGTAGTGTGAAAGGGCAAAAATATTGTCATTTAAAAATACTGATGATAAAATGAGGGAAAACATAGACTTTCAAAGGGAAGTACTCTGTGGACGAATCAGACCCAGAAGAGTTGGATCTTGGGTGCACGTTGGGTATGAGCTGTAGCTTGGAAGAGCTGGACATCTAGACTTCAGAGGAAGCCTACCCACTGCATAATATAAATGAAGCTGACGGACAGTGAACGACTGACATCTCACAGATAATAAAATAGAATTCGAGATGTGGAGACATTGTACCACTAGCAAATCTGCCCAAAAAAGCATCAGTACTGCTGACAAGGGAGCCTCTGGTGCCATAGGCCTATTCAATCCAATAAAAATGCAGTAATCTATGTTGGCTGTGTGTCTGACAGCTATTATTGAGTAAAGGAATCCAAGCAGGTTTATGAACCTCTGCCTGAAAATTTGTGAAAGATAAAAGCAAATTTGGCTCATTGACAAGAAGTAAATGACAGTGGGTCCCAATCTTGAAAAGTATCCGGGAGTTCCTACTCAGGGATAATGTGCTTCATTTTCAAAGAAGCAGTCACCTCCACGTCCCCCTGGCGGGGTGTATTCTGTATACAAGGTATATTCTATAACAAGAGGATGAGATCACATTTTGACACGCTTAATAAGGGACCTGAATGAGTAAAAATGCAGGTTTTGACCAGATGTTTTCATGAAACTCTGAATTGTGACTCTTTCGCACAAGACCCTTGAGGTACCTGGGAAGGCACCTCCTAAGGACTCAGGTTGTCTAACTTATTCTGTTAGCAATTATAGATGGACTGTGCTGGACTTTTTTTACATCAGGATTACTTCAAGTCAGTAATTCTACTTTGAATTTTTGCACTTAACTCTTTGTCCCCAAAAAGCAGAGCATTCCGTGACTACCAGATTTGTATTTGAAACACACCAAATTCACTTTGCATGAATGACTGAAACACTGTACGTACACAGTGGCCATTTCTGACCCTTCTGGAGGTCAGGAGGCCTGGATATCTTGAAATCACTGTCCAAAGTCGAGAAAGAGAAGATTGTTCCTAGAGTCAGTGGTCAGCCTCCAAAAATTGTAGGGCTGGCTATCCTGCTTTAGCTGGGACTGAGGATGCGGTTATGTGGTGACTAAAAAAAACAGGAATGACTGTAAAAGTCATTTTGTGTTCTCAGTCTAGTGCAAGGATTTGGATACGGTTGTGTACAAACCAAACAGCTACTTGGGAGGACATTGTCCATCTAACTCATAGCCCTTAGCTATTCCTGGGAATCTGTCCAGTGCTTTCCAGTGATTTAAGGAAGCAAAGAACACCCCACTAAATGCACTTATCTCCCTTCTGTCTTTCAAATCAGTTTCATACAGAAAACTCTATCAAGCTCTGTCCTAACCCTATGAACATCATCCACACGAAAGCTGGAGAAAAGGAACATCACAGTGCCCTTTGAAATTCTGCTGCAGCTTAAGAAAACGTGGGGAGTACCAGAAAGAAATTAGCTGAGTTAATGTGCTGGGAAATGTTCTCATTTCCAGATTTTTTTTCTTCAGGTTTTTGGTTGGCCTTTTTTTAAATAGTTTTGCCTTCGGTTTTCTTCTGCCTAAGCCTGAAATTTCTGAAGTTTTTGTGTTCACCTAAAATGTCATCAACCCCTTCTGTAGGGAATTTTGAATGATTTTAACCATCCCTTGATCAGCGGGAGGCAGTCACCATCTGTATAATACACACCTCCGTTACTTTCCTTTCTTCATGGAAGCAGCTCACGGAAGCTGTCAGTATTACTGTTGCAACACTACGTGCCAAAAATACTGTCTCTGCAGCCGAATGTCTTTTTTAAAGCTGGTTTATTTCAGGTACAGTGGGAATAGCGGTGAATGTCCAGAAGCAGAGAACATGAATTTGTGTGTGTGTGTGTTCATCTGCATGAGCGGCAATCCAAAGCAACAGACTCTCTGTGGGGGAATAAAAAATGCGTTGAGATGAGATGCATTAGAAACTAAGGATGTGATTTGAGGGATGTTGGCTTTTTCAGCTGTAGTATATGAAATAGCTGGTTAACACACCCACAGAAAAAAAAAAAAAACAAGTTGTTTTCCTCTGACACAAAGAGAAGCTCTCCTAAGAGTTCATTAAAACTCTATAACACTCACTTGCTATTAATGTACCCTCCTTTCTGCCAATTTCTGAGAACATGAGGACATATTTGGAGTTCTGAGAAGATACATTTGCTAATTTAATGATATAAGGGAAAATACAGCTCCTGGTTGGAGGCCCAATCTTGAAAGCTACCTACTACCTGTGCTCTAATTCTGTGTTAGTCATCATGTTTGACTGTAATATATACAGCTAAGTGCTTAAATAGTATCTAAAGACAGGATGGGAATTTGCGAGCCATCATTAGGTGAAAGATTTCTTCTTGAAAATAACAAAAATTGCAGACATTAGTTTAGGGGTTCTTTGCAGGAAAAAGATGTGATGATAACATAATTTATGGTGTTTTGAAGAAACCACTGTCTTCACAGTTTCTGCTTACCTGTTCTGAATTATGATAATTGGACAGAGGAATTTTTTTACATGTATCCCAGTAATTATGATTTTTGCTGTGATGATTAACAAGCTGCAGACCTTGTACGGCCCTGGCAGCAGAGTGTCTGTGGGCTCACTCAGAGGGTCTGTGGGCTCACCCAGGCTCCCCGTGGCCTCAGCCTGCTTTGGCAGTTGCCGAGAGTGTCCGTGCCTGTGGGCTCTCCTGTTTTGGCTACACCCTGTGATCTCCAGTGTGACACTGCCCCGACAGCGGGTGACAAATGGCAGCCCTTGAGGGGGGAAATGAGGCTGTCAGAAAAAAGGGGGAAAAAAAAAAAAAATTAAAAATAAAAGAAACAAACAACAAAAAAAACCACAAACCACAACATAAAAATAGCCCGAAACAGATCCAAGACTAGGGAGGAAGAAGACCCCACCTTGACCATCATCTCCCTCCCAGCAAAGATCTCGGGACACTGACAACGTGTTGTAACCCTCCCCCTTTCCTCTCGAAGGGACCGAAGCTGTCGTTCTCCCATCCTAGAGGCACACAGGAAGGGTGAGAATCACACCAGGGAAAAGAGGGAGGTGGTAGCAAGCTTTCCTGCAGAACAATTCTAAGGTTATTGTTCACGAGGCTTTTTTGCAATTCTTCATACCGTAATAGCCTTAATAGGGACTGATAACGGCTATTTGTTGTCCTTTGATTAGATTGCTAATATTTCAGCAAAGTTTAAAAATTTCTTGGATCCATATATGTGCCATGTTCCCTTTTGCTATTAAAAAATATTGTGAATTTAACATTTCTTTCACTTTTTTATTATTTTTTTATATTTTTTGATACATCTTATTTTTGTTTTTAAAAGTGCAGCTATTTTACAAGAAATGAGGTATTTTAGTTCTTTCAACTACTCTTTACAAGAGATCACAACAAAAGGTTCAGGACATGAGATGCTATAAAATCTTGCTTATCAGTTTACAGTACCTGGTTTTATTATAGAGCACTGAGGGATACTGTAAGTTGCATTACCTATGGAATATAATAGATGACAGTGAGTTCTCTGAAGCAGTAATCATCACTTAAAATGCATTTTGTGAAACATATGTCCCAATGGGGCTCTTGGCTCAGTTCAGGCCTCCAATGCTGCCACAGCATAATGATGCAAAACGGCCCAGACAAAAATCAAGTACTACATATGTAAATGCTTGTACTGTGCAAGCACTGTACGTGTCAAGTACTGAACTGTACTTCACAAGCAGTAAACCGTAATTATTAAGAAAGAGAAAGAAGAGAAAGAGAATCACTGAAAAGAAATAGTATTTTGGTCAAAAGTGAATCTACCAGAATCCTCTTGCAAAGCAAACACAATGAAACGGTCCTCAGAACTCTGAGGGACAGCGGCCCCTAAACAGAACTTTTGCATTACAGTTACAAGAGTTTCCAGCCTTGAAATGAATCACTTGAGATTCATCTAGCTGACAGTTTATGTTCATTTCCTCCTCCTTGGTTATAAATGGTACTCACACCAATTAAAACGGTACTTGATTATATTAAACTGAGCAGCTGGATGCATAGAAGTGGTGTTTTCAGAACAAAAAAAAAATGAATGAGCTAACAATTGGCTGACTGGCAAGGAAACAGATTTTTTTTAAAAGAGTGAAATGTAAGTTATGGCATACATCACATAGAGTACATATGACTGCAGAGAAAAATCAGTTGTGAGTGGAAGTGATAACAGCTTGATCCTACAGAGATTCATTTTTGTTTTGCTTTACATTCTTGTGTGTGTTCTAAGACCAAAATGAACCAGCTTATGAAAGACAATCAAACTTGGACCCAAATGTTTTGTTTAATGACCTTGTTACTCTTTAAATGTTGTTTCAGAATAGGGTGCTTTGAGAGGAGGAAAAGGTGAACAAGATTGAAAATTAGCAAGAAGTCCGTTTTATGGAAGTATCATTCTCCATGAAGCCTATACTGGTCTTCTCTTTTTGTGATCTGCTAAAAGATGTAAAGTTCTGGCAAAATAGGAAAGTCATTGCTGTCCAAAAGTCATCACTGATGGTGTTGGTATAGTGATTAAAACAGCTGATTTGCCTGAGTGGTGAAAATTGGCTTCATCCATGCTTTTCTTTTTCAGAAATCATTGTCTTATTATTTCATACTGATTTATCTGTATATAAGAATCCTTCTATCATCTATTGCCTCCTGCATGGCTCTGTTAATTATCTGCGTGAGAAAATGAAAGTCATAAAACTGATTTTTTTATAAAAAATTGAAAAATGATACATTACTTTTTGCCTTTTTCCTCTTTGTGCTTGAAAAGCACTCACTTTATTCTCTGTTTCCAAGTTAGGAAGTCATTCCCACACTGTTTCTTCTCTTTTAGTGTTGCCAATTAAATATCCCAAACTGTGGTCTCAAACTGAGCTTCACAGGGAGACAGATGATTTAGATGCCTATTGAAACTCAATGTGAAGCAAATGTGTTTCTCTTTGTATATGGAATTAGCTACAGAATGTTTTTATCACCTTGAATTTGTGTTTTCAAGTGGTCTGTTGTACATTCAAACTGTGATGATTACATCTCAGAAAGAATGTGAGCTACCACAGATGAAAGCTGTTATCTGTTGATAAATCACAATAACTCCATGCACCCGTACAGGCTGGGGGTTGACCTGCTGGAGAGCAGCCCAGCGGAGAAGGACCTGGGAGCCCTGGGGGACAACAAGTTGCCCATGAGCCAGCAATGTGCCCTCGTGGCCAAGAGGGCCAATGGTATCTTGGGGTGCATGAGGAAGAGTGTGGCCAGCAGGTCGAGGGAGGTTCTCCTCCCGCTCTCATCTGCCCT
>NW_009613246.1:1910-16596 GCF_000690535.1 Cariama cristata | reverse complement strand
TCCAGAGAGACAGGTGCTGAGATGCCTGATGGCAGCCCGGACCACATGCCGTGCAATAGCACTGGCACAGGCTGCCCGGAGAGGCTGTGGGGTCTCCTTCTCTGGAGATATTCAAAACCCACCTGGACACCATCCTGTGCCACTGGGTGTAGGTGACCCTGCTTTGGCAGGGGGTTGGACTGGGTGATCTCCAGAGGTCCGTGCCAGCCCCCACCAGTCTGGGGTTCTGTGATTAGTGAAGTCACAGCACATATTTTGGCAGTCAATAGATGCATTTTGAGAGAGTTATTCTTCCGCCAGAAATGTGGACCTAATACTACTCATTATTCTAACCACCAAAGCAATAGTTTAAAATTCAACACTTAATTTTAAGCCCATGATCAAAGCAGAAACAGAGAGACTTAATAGTTAGACTTTAAGCTAAATCAAACTTAATTGGAAATTATTGATGGTAACCTACCCACAAATAATTGAATTATAGAGCTGTATTCACAGGCTTGGTGAACACAGCAGACAGGCACAGCAGTGTGAGCAAAGGGATGAACAGAAGGGGACTGGAAATGGATGAAGGTAGTGAGGGTCGACTACCACGGTTGCATTCTTTTCTAGCATGCTAGAGAGACTGAGGCAGGCTGGAGGAAGGGGACAACTGGGACCATGTGCAGTTGAAAAAGGACAAGTGCCAAGTCCTGCCCTTAGGATGGAGGAGTTTCTGAACTGAGACAGGCTGAGGATGGACAGGCTGGAGAAGAACGGACCTGCAGGAAAGACCCAGGTGGACAGCAAGCTGAACCTGAACAAGCTGTGCGCCCTCATGGCAAAGGTGGCCAGCAGCACCCTCAGCTGCACAAAGAGGAGCATGGTCAGCAGTTCGAGGGAAAGGGATTATCCCCATCTACTCAGCGCTCATTATATTGCATCTTTTGTACTGTGGGCAGTTTAGCCCCACCCCACAATACGAGAAAGACATCAACAAACTGGAGCATGTTCAGCAAAGGACTACCAAGAAAGCAGAGAGGCTGGAGCACTTGCCTTGTCAGGGTGGGATTGAGCTTCCTCAGCCTGGAGAAGGGATGGCTTTGGGGGAACTCAACAGCAGCCCCTCGGCACCTAGGAAGGAGGCAAGTGATGGAGCCAGCCTCTGCACAGTAGTGCATGGTAGGAGGGTGGGAGACAACAGGCATAACTTGAAAGAAGTGGGCTTCAGACCGGACATAAGGAAAAACATTTTCGCTATGAGGACAGACGGGCACTGGCCCATGTTGTCTGGGAAGACTGTGCAGTCCATCCATGGAGGTTTTCAGAACCTAAACGAAGCCCTGTGCTTTGGACTGGAGACCTCCAGAGGGCCCTTCCAAGCTGAGTTTTCCTATGATCTTATTATTATCCTGCGAAGAACATATCGTATTTGGGTGCAAATGCTTTGCAGATGCCTCTTTCATGTTACTGCATTCTACATGAAATTTTGTTTTGTTTCTATTGTTTTTGATGATAGGTTAAGGGTTTTGGGTGTTCTCCCCAATCGCGTAAGACCACTGTGCTGTGTTATGGAGCTGTCATAGAAAGTAGAGAGAGACATCGAAACTACTGCCTGTCTGCATGTTGTACCTCATCGCAATCATCACTCCAGTCCAGTCCTCTTATTTCTCGAGCCCCCTGTTCCTGTCACCCTAACACACGTACAACCTAGTAATGAATGGGATTTTTTGCCTCATCTTTGGACAGTAGCCCTGGGGAGGAGGCAATGCATCAGTGTTTCCACCTTTCTTCTAAGGAATTTTTTGCTTCACTTTTTTAACAAGCATCATAGCTATGTACCTGCTCACTTGGAAGCCCTTCTGGCTTGATGTCTTATTCTTTTTGAAGAGGTTTTCAACCTCTCAGTGATTCAGCCTTTATCTGTTATGTCAGGCTAGTAGAAAAAAATAAAATCCAGTCAGTCTTTTCGCCTCAGACTTTTCAACCTCAAAAAGGTTTGATTAGAAGGAATTCTAGATAGAAATTAAGGCTGTTGGAAATAGCAATAAGCCAGGGAATATTTCCCAATAGAAAACAGCAATAAGAAATTACAAGGAACTCAACAAGCCCATAGTATCATTTTTTAAAAGAAAATCTATGTTGGGAAAAAAGTTTGTCTCTTATCAAACAAACACACAAATACAGCTACTTTCTGTAACACTCATTATTTGTTTTAATTTGCTGGTTGACTGCACACCTCAGTGGCGTCTCCAAGACGCATCAATAACAGTAGGGAAGTGTTCATCCAGCTGGAACCAGGGACAGGAGAACAGAAAGACAGTCAGCGTTCGGTGACTGAGTTCAGCTCTCGAAACACGTTGCTGCAGCGAGGTAGCTGCTAGCACAAGAGTTCTGCAGAAACACCACGGGGCTTTTTCACTGAAAATACGTGTTTTAGTATAGGATGTCAGAAACAACAACTTCAGAATGTTTACAGGCAGTAGAAGCCCTCCCGGGGCGGGAGGAGGCAGCGGAGGAGCGCAGCAGGCTGGCTCCCCTGAAAATCACACGGGAAGGTGTACGGAGAAAGTACTGGGTCAGGCTCCAATAAATTATAAGGGGGCACTAAATTCTTGTTTGATTAGCAAAACGAAGACAATGAATACACACAATTGTTAGCTATAGATGAGAAGGGGCGGCCTGAGTTCCCGCCACCAAGAGAAGGGAGCTACGTAAGCTAAAAGCTGCTGCTGTCCCAAGAACATCTGCTGCAGTCCGCTTAGGAAAACACCAAGGCTGGGAGCCGCACCACTTCTAGCCGGTGAGATTTCGGGACAGTCTCCAGCAGCAGTAAGAAGGAGAAGAGGCCTAGCAAGTTTTAAAGTATCCTTTGATGAGATCGTGGGAAGGATTATATGGCATCTTGCCTATGAGAGAGCTCAGTAGTGCTTGCTTCTATCGCTCCCTCCAGAGCACTTCTCACACCATCCATCTAATGTTGGATATTTTTCCCAAAAATAACATTTGTTTTATAAGACGAACAGCTGGAATACATCTGTTGAATCTTGCTTGTGACATAGGAATTCATGGATAAAAGGCTGAGTGGATAGCTGCTATTAATTTTGCTTCCCTGGGCAATGGTGCAATACAAAAACAAGCTTTTAACAAATGTTTTTGTTGCATTTTCCTAACAAGACGTAAGCTCAATGCTTATGGTCAGCCCGTCCTGAAGTGAAACCTGCATACATCATTCTGGCATTGTCCTTGTCTTTTCCCCACTCTTACTGCCCAGAACACTGTACTACCTCAGAGAGGTGGAATGGGACATGCAATTGAAGGAAAAATAAGGCTATGATACTGCTACCTTCTCAGTATTTTGTTTTGCAGTTCTCCAGTCCTGCCTTTCTTCTTGTTTTCATGAATATATTCAATACCATTTTCATGTATCTTGCAGTAGGGGATTTCTTTAGAAACTGATGTACATTTCCCCTTACTTAGAACACCCCTCATGGCAATTTCTACCTTCACCAGCTTTTCCTGAGAGCATCCTGCATAACTTTCACTGACTGCAAATCCTATGCAGTCTGCGGAGGCCAGAACAGAACAGACGTATAAAAAAAACCACATCAAGAAATCCAGAGATAATATTCTGTTTCTCCGAGCATAATGGAAGGCACCTCAGTTGCATAGGTAATAACATCTCCAGGAAAACATCTACAACGACCTGAAAGGAGGGTGTAGCCAGGTGGAGGTTAGTCTCTTCTCCCAGGCAACTTGTGATGGGACAAGAGGGCATAGTCTGAAACTGCGCCAGAAGTTCAGGCTAGAAATGAGGAGGCATTTCTTCACAGAAAGGGTGGTTAGGCATTGGAATGGGCTGTCCAGGGAGGTGGTGGAGTCCCCATCCCTGGAGGTGTTTAAGACTGAACGTGGCACTTAGTGCCGTGGTCTAGTTGACATGGTGGTCTTAGGGCAAAGGTTGGACTCGATGATCCCAGAGATCTCTTCCAACCTCATCGATTCTGTGATTCTGTGAAAAGGAAAAGGGACAGTTTAATGGTGATATAACTGTCCCAGAAAGATAGTTAAAGTTTATCCAGTGGAGGCAAGAGTTGCGTTATGAGAGCTAAGTACTAGTGACCCCTTTATGGTCAGACTACAGAAAGTATAGCATAAATGCATCCTCAAGTAGAAAAAAGGGAAAGAAAAGGTATAAGAGCAACGAACAACAGTTCACCTAAGGTTACTGCCAGTAAAGTGCATCTGTCTTACGTACCATGCATTCTTATTTATTTGTTACTACACTTGTCCATTCATGTAGTATGTGTGATGACAAAACATAGCTGGTGGGAGGAGGAGTAAAAAAATCTTGTACACTTTTTTTATTTTTTTCCTTCTTTTTAAAGTCTTCAAATGTTGATACCAGCCTGCAGGATTCCATGCAGGCTCAGCAAGTGTGCAGCATGCAACAAATCCTATGATCAAAGCCTCAGACTATGGCTTTCAGTAGGCATGACATGGATACACGCTGACAACAGTGCAAAGTATCTCTTAATCTTGGCACAAGTGCAGGCATCTGTAGAACCACAGCCTTGTAATCCTGTTTTTCAGTACACTGCTTGAACAGCAACGCTCAGTTTTCTGTAGGTCAGAAATACAAGGAAGAAGTTAAGTACAAAATCATTACAATGTGATGCTGATATGTTTTTTAAGCCTTACCTTTTTTTTTTTTCTGGTGGTATTCGTAGCCCATCAGATCCTCCACTGTAGAGGGAGGACAGGCAGGTAGGCAGACTTCTTGCCACAGCTGCACTGCACACCTCCAGAGGGGATGTTTCTCCAACAGTGGAAGAATTGGTGATGGCAGAAGGCATCGCTGTGCTCTCTTTTTCTTTCCATGTTCACCTGTGAATTGTAGAATCATAGAATCACAGAATCATAAAATATGGGTTGGAAGGGACCTTGAAGACCGTTTCATTTCAGCTCCCCTGCCATGGACAGGGACACCGTCCACCAGACCAGGTTGCTCAAAGCTCCATCCAACCTGGCCTTGAAGAGGTTGACTCTACTAAACCCAAAAAAAGCATTGCTTAGTTTCAATGCAGGGATGTCACTATTCTTTCTGTCAACTTCCAGCAAAACTTTGTGCCATTCTGCATTGAATTCTACTTGAAAAAGTGAGTAAATTGTACTGCCTAGTCCTGAAGACGAAAAATTTTTAAAAACTCATCACATGTGCCTTCTTTAAAAGTGAGTCTGTTTACATGCTCAGAACAGTAAAGATGTCACTAACAGAAAACATGTCCTAGGTGAGACCCAGAACTCCTGTTCCATAGGAACTGCAAAATTATTCTTGTTCCAACACAAGTCAGTAGCTTCAATTTCTTTTTTTTTTCCCACAGTGCAGGGATTCAACAGTTTTGTTCTTAAAATAAGACAAAGATAACAGAAACATCTATTTTTTCTTTTATTTTGGAATGAAAATAGAGATTTCCTGCAATCCTGTATCACTTTTTAGGTTACTGACCAGAAAGCTTGCTGCCAAGAAGGGCACCAAGATTGCTAATTTCCTGTTTCTGTTTGAAGGAAAGCTGAAGGTTTTTCTAGTTTCCACTCAGAGAACTGAAGAAAGGGACATGCTTGCAGGAATTTAATCTTGTCTTTGTGTGATTAAACACCGTATTTTCTGGATATATTTTTCTTCTTCTCCTGAAACCATGCCCTAGATCTACTGAAAAGTTATTTTGGCCATGAATCATCTGTTAAAGGAGCTGAAGATGATGCCAGCAGAAGAGCAGAGTCAGCATCCCCAAGTGGTCTTGAAAGCTCCTCAGTGTAAGTGTTGCCCTCCATATTTCCATGCATAAACACAAAAAAGTCAAAGCTGTAGACACAAGGTTATGAATAAAATGCTGAATCATTCATTATCCTAAATTCCTTTTCTTAAAAGATTTCCTTTTCTTTTGAATTCTTACATACCTTCTTCCTTTATCCTGAATATCTTCTCTTTCAAAACCCCAATAATGGAAAAGGTTACCGGATCAATCAAGAAGCGTTAGCAAATTATTTTATATTCTTCCCAAATGCTTCAGCTAGACCATTCACATTCAGGAGTCTACTACAACTTACTGTAAAAAATGCACTGTCAACTGAATGTTCCAAATCTAACTATACTCCTCAATAGCCCTCAATAGCCCAGCTCACATGCTAACATTTCCAAATAACTAATTTATATGAAAATATATCAAGTGTCTGGAATAACAATATGATGCACAGCCAATAGAACTGCTATACAGGCTAAAGTACTAAAACATGTAATAGGGTGCATTTCTACAGAATTCTTAGTGGCAAATATACTTTCTCAATTTGAAACTGTTTAGCTTCCTTGTTATTTTACAAAAGTGTTCTTCTATTTTAGGTCAAAGCTTTCCTTTTTGAAACAAAAAACCATAGTTGGAATGTGCTTCTGGAGAAGTGGAAATGCCTAAAGGTGTGCCTGGGAAGCGAAGCTCTTACTTTGTTTCAAAACAATAATATAATAAATGTATTTAGAGTCTCAATAGTCAAAGTTCCGCTGTTCACCTACACGTATTACCTGAGCCTTTGCAATCCTGATCCAACCTCTACTGAAGTTCAGAGACAGTGTCCTAGCGACTTGAATGAATGATACTCTGTATTTAACCTTCTTTTTCTCTTATATACCCTACTAATTTGGATTCTTTCTTTAGGTAGCTACACAACTTTGATGATTCCTTTTTTCCCCTAAAAGCTTTCCCAGTAAATTCTCTTTCTCCCTCTCTTCAAGCACACACACACAGCTCTGACCCATTGTCTTCAGTGCTTCCCTGACATCCCTGGTTACTTTTTTGACTTTGTAATGTTATATAAGCCAGGCACTCTTACTGCCTTAATATTCAGTATGGGTATAAAATAATTATTTTACTGGTTTTGTCAACAACACTTAAATTATTTTAAAGTTGACTTTGTATGCTCTCTCCTTTCCTTTTGTACTTCAACAGGACACTTAATCTTAAATATTCAAAGACTCCTGCATCTTGGGCTCACTCATCCTCAGTGATTCCATATTTTTAGGATCAGGTTTTGCATTGACTTACATTAAAGTTAAAAACAACAAACAAGTGATAGGACATAATAGGGGATAAAGACATTAGCTCCTCATCAGCAAAAGGAAGCTATGCATGCGAAGTAGCCTTAATCAGTTGCCTGGGAAAACAACAAATTGAACAACCCCAAAGTCGATTTCTCCATTTAAGACGAAGTGAGGCCACATGTTGCCATAGCACGGTGGAATCCCAGTGGAGCTGAGTTTTGTTAAACTCCTTTCTTGCACCACGTAGATAAGGGCTGGAGCTACCTCCAGCTGAAGAAATCAAGGTAAGTTGCTTCTGTTCTGTCTTGACAACAGAGGGGTTGAGAAGCTGAATGGCGAATTTCTTACCTATAGTAACCTGTTGCAACCTTCTGGCACGATGTGAACAGCTTTGCTTCCACAGGGCCAGAGTTTTCAAACTGTCGAGTTACTGTTGTTTGCATAAACATAATAATAAATATGTATCCTTTTGTCAGTAAATGTTGTAAAGTCTAAATTTGTGACAATTGTCTGGAAATAAGATTCTTAAAAGTTAGCCAGTCACAGTCTGGTGTACATATAAAATGTCACTTTCTGTTGGATTCAGAACTAGAAAATGCCTCTTCTGTTTGGTCATGACACGATACCAGTAGTGTTTTATTAACAGCTGCTGTCGTGATATTCCTACCACTGATTCCTTCAGGATATCTTTGAGGACAAAAAACTCCCGGGAACTGTTCCTCGGACTGTGACACTCACAGACTTAAAAGCATTAGAGACTGAAGCTAGCTTCATAAGGAATCTCAGAATATTTGGTTGCATCTTTTTTAATTTTATTTTTTCATTAGTATGGTCACTTTCCATTCTACCTCTCTTCACGTTGTGTAATAATAGATGTTCAGAAATCCCTCAGTCTAACAGCAGGTTCCTGTAAGAACTGTTTGCCAAAGTCATCCTTCAACTCAAAAGGCAGTATGTGAAAACAGAGATGACCTTCTTCGTGAAGCAAAACTTCCGCAGTTGTAGTTTTCAGTGTCCAAACATCCACCTGAATCCATCCATATTACGTGTGAGATATTTTGACGATGTATTTCTCAATATATCCAATTTGATGACAATTTAGGCCAATCCTACCCTTCATCCTTGGTCACTGTCTACATATTGCAACCCCTTCCTGCCGACTTCTCATGAAGGTGTAGCGAGCTGATCCAGAGAACTGGAAACTAACACCAGAAAAACAAGTGGAAAAAAAAAGACTAACACCAGAAAAACAAGTGGAAAAAAAAGACACACACAAGTGCTGCTGCTGACACAGTCAGGGGTGCAGGAAGCTCTAGCTTGGAAAAGAAGAGCGGGTGAAGGAACAGCAGCACGAATTTAGTTTGGCTTAAATTGTTAGAAAAGCTTGCAAAATCACATATACCAACCTGAAACTTTCAGGTAGCTAAATGTAAGGGAACTCTATAAAATACAAAAAACCATAGTAATCCACAGTATTGCACGGTCCAGAAAAACTGTCTCAGTCACAGATTTCATCAGCCGTATATGTTATACATATATATACTCTTATATGGACAGGATGGAAACTACTGATTATGTGTTTTCACCTCTGCCCAGAAACAAGATTAACAGGCCATTGGGAAGGTGGAAGTATACCCAATAAGATGCTACTGGACAGTATATGGAAAAGTAATAACAAAGAAGTTTAGACTGAGAATAGATGGTTTTGTCAAGAAAATACTAATTTTGGAAACTGAGAGAAAGTATGATTTTTTTTTAAATAACCACAGCTCAGATTAAACATCAAGGAAAGGAAGAATTAAGGGATTGTATTGGTACAAAGTCAGGTAGCTATAGACTGGGCATTTAGATTGAAAATAAAGGGTTTCAGTCATTTAAGGCATGAAGTTTCTAAAACAGCCTTCCAAACACATCGGTAATCTACATTCCTTTAAGATAAATTTTGCCAAGTTTATCAACGGGCACATTTGTAAAATGGAGTATGGGTGACCTAAAGATAGAAACATGATAATAATTCCTTGCCTGAGAAATCTTTCCCAATGAAAAGCTTTAATAAAATGGAAGATATATAACAAGTTGGTCTAAAATGTCCAACAGTAACAGACCTTGCAAAAATGTTTGGTGAAATAAAAATTATTACCATAGAGCAGAAGATTCTGCTCTGCTACCTTCGAAATGTCTCACATCTATCTCATATGCATAGGTTGGTCCCTGCATAGAAGAATTTTGGTGGAGTTCAATGGAGTTTTACAGTGAAATTATGAATACTTTGTGATGAGAAATTCTTTCTGGTGGGGAAAGGGAGAATGTCAACATGTCACATATGGAAAATTTTGTGAAAAAGTAACAATCCCAAAGTCTCACCTAAAAGTATAGGAAGGAACTTCAGTATAACACAGCAAGCTGTAGCTTGATGGACACATCATGTTTGAGGAGGGGATTCTAATTACTGGTGTTCATGCACTATACAAGGAACCTGGTATCCGGACCTCTGTGCTTAGACTATGAAGAGGAGACTTGCCTCAGACTTGTACAAAATAGGAACTTCGGAAATTAATTCACTAAGCCAAGCAGTCTTTCCTCTCTGACAGTGAGAGTACAGGCAGTTAATGTTCTCTGCCTTCATCACCTACCCGGAATGCTTCCAGTCCTGGGAATTGCTTTCATGGTGGTTTAGGTTTTTTGTTTGGTTTGGGTTTTTTTTTTTTAATTATTCCCCGAAGCTCTACCCTCAGAAACTAACAAATATATCCTCTTGGGTAATCATTTATTTACTATTTTTCCAAATGAGGTTTTGAGTTACCTCTCCTGGGCAAACATCAAAAGGTTTTGAAAGTTCAAGCTGCTCTTCTGAATGCATTATGGCCCCAGCTCAGTGCATTCCAGGTCATCTTACAATTTTGGTTATTTTTTTTCAGTTTGTTTTTCAGGTGATTGGGATTTTTTGATTGGTATGAGGGTTTGTTTTGGAGGAAAGTCAAGACTGCCACATACACCTGTACTCAAGGGACTCTTAGATATCACAGTCTACAGGGATACTAAATATTGAGAATGGATCATCAGTCTGGTTTTGCAACTGATGTTCAAGAAACAGGCAAAAATAAAAAGGATAAAGTGAATAAAGATCATAATGTATTTTGTCTCATAGACCTCAGGAGGGTCATATTCTGAGTAGATCTTAGAACTGATCTCCTTTTGATGCTGCCTTCCACTGGCTTACCACTAGTTAGGGTATGTGGCATTCAGGTTTTTGACAGTAGGTTTGGGATGGGGTAGTTGTTTGGGTTGGTTTGGGTTTTTTTAAAAGAAGAAGACATAATGGCAGAAGATATCAAAATAATGAGCCTTCAAGTCCTGAAGAAGAAGAACCTAGAACACGCCAGGACACTTTACTTTAGAAAAGAGAGACATGGAAGTAATTCTTTAAAAGAACTATGGAATTAGGAATAGTAGTAGTAGTAGTGGGAAGCAAACTCAGCAACTCTTTAACACTGGGAAGCTGTCACCTGTTGCTGGTGATGACAACCAAGCTGTGAGAAGAGTTTAAACTCTAAGGGCTGTTAATCTTTCACAGAACACAAAACATTTAACAGGAAAGTCAACAGAATGAAGGGGGCCTAGAATGACCAGCCAGAAAGTGCTAAGTCCATCTCGCATGTAAATCTTTTCTGCTCCCACTTGTAAAGCATAGGCTTTCCAGGAAGAAATACATGAAGTTACACTTTGGAATTCTTTGTGTGTACAATAAATTCTCAACCAACAACCAAGAAGAGAACCGTACAGTTTCTCCTTATGACAGAGTTTAACACAGAAATAAAGTGATTTGGAAGGCTGAAGTACACTTATCATTACCTGAAAAAAAATTAAGATCTTTTAAAAGCACTGTTTCAGAGTCAGCTCTCATTTGAATTTTGGTGCATCAGTTTAGGTTATACATATTACCTGAACTCTTTAAAGGTTGAGAGGGGAAAAAAAGCAGTTTTTCTACTTTGCAAAACCTCTTCACGGTTTGGTTAGTGAGCAGCCTGCTCTTCAAAGCCAGGAAAACATTGGAGCCTTTGGACTCATAGATGACTCTTACCCCTAGTTACTAGTGAAAATGAAAACCGTAGCTTGTGCCCAAAGACACATAAATCCTGGAGTTAACACAGAAAATACCAGCTTCCCAAAGGTCTTGCCCTCTACTGCAATTTCCCCCCACCTAATCCTAGCTAAATCAGACAAAAACTTATGAACCTTACCTAACATTTTGGTCTGATTTTGTTCTCTCTTAAATAAGATTCCTATCAACATGCAGTACTTTTTTCTCTTGAGAGAGGAATAGGAAGAAATCACATGGTTTCACAGTCAATACTATTCCTAATAGGCTGAGCTATTTTAAAAAAACAAAACAAAACAAAAAACTAATAACCTGTCTTGAAATTTCTCTGTTTTTCTCAGTTTTTACTGTTACTACGTAGGTAACTACTGTCTGGAAAAGGATTCCATTATAAGTGCATAAATATCTCATTAATATACCTAGACATTTTGGTATTACATAGCTATGATATTCTCTAATCTCTGCCTTGGAAGGTTCACAACTCACTGACTTTGAAGAAAAATAAACTCAGACATACTGGGAAGCCAGAAAAGAAATGTTTTCATTTAATTTTGGTGGGGCTTTTTTGTCTGTTTTTAATGTTTAGCTTCTTGCTTGGCATGAAGAATGGTTGAATCTTAAAGAGGAACTGCAATGTCTGGGAGTGCATCCCACCTAAATATTTATAACAAACTGGTGTAGGGTTTTGTTAGTAAGTATTTCAACACTGTGCTAACACAGTCACATTCAGAACATGGGAGTGGGAGCGGGGACTATTCATCAGTCCATTTTAAACAGGTCGTTTTCAAAAGTACTCCTCACTGAAAGAGCGTTCCCATTCATTTTCTGTTCCTGGGTGGCATTTGGCCATGCCATGGCATCAAGTTCTGTCCAGGGGTCAGGTTTTGGATTTACACCATGCTCATGCTTTTCTTCCTTCCTTTAGAACTCAGTTCCATATGTTCCCTTTATTCTCATGTTATTCTTTATTCAGATGGCAGCTTGTGATGCAGTTGGTGCCTGTCAGTGCTCTTCTCTTTGCAGTGGTGTCCCTGGTGTTCTTCTCTGAGCTGTGTCCTGTTGCATTTCTGTAATTGTAGTTGTAGTTGTAGCTGTAGTTATTGTTTTAAAAGAAGCACATCTTCAGAGATTCAGCTGACCATTGCAGTTTCCGTAACAGCTAATAAAATCGAAGGATATATGATTTGCTGTTCAACTTTGCCTCTGACACTACAATGAATGACATTCAACACTAAAATGAATAACATACCAGAGCACTCAGAAATTTTAGATCTGTTTTCATAGTTTATTATAAACAAACCAGTCTCTACTAAGTCTTGTCTTAAAAAGGGACATATATATGTTCAAAGAACTATCTTTCAAATGTATTTAGATTGCATACCTTGAGGGAAACCTGGCATCCCAATGCAACTGTCAGCAAACCCAGCTGCTCCTAGTTTGAGAATATGCAGCCAGCCATGTATAAACACGGAACCTCTTCCACCACGGTCTTGTCCGTTCTCTCCTTATTCTCCAAAATGTACCCTACCCGTGGCAGAACAGGGACTTTGCATGAGTGCGTACCTTAAAGAAGGAGGTTACTGACAGTAAAGCAGTCAGTGGCAATGACAACAAAAACGATACACGGGAACAAGGGAGACGGAGGCAATTAGATGTACAGCAAATGAAGAAGTCACAAGAAGAGGAGGGATATTGGAAGAAGCAGATGAAATTTTTATAAAATTTCGGATGTTTACATGCTCCAGATGACTCGGCTGCCTTGCAATATTCCCACCACCACAAAACCCTCTCGGATACGGACGTGCTGTTAGGCTGCTCTACAGCTAGAGTGCTAGGGAGATTATTCCTACTTCTGAACAGATATACTGCAGAGCATTTCTGAGCTACTGGATGAATGAATTCCAAAAATTTTATATTTGAAAATAACGTATAATTCTACATACAAAATATACTATAATAATCTAAAATTAAATATACTAATACCAGTAATTCATTTACCTTTTGTAAAATTATAGAGCAAGAATTAATTATAACTTGCTCCCGTGCTGCTCTATATCTCTTATTCTGGAAGTCACAATATTAAGACTGTGGAACCTACATTTTTTGCAACTAGAGAACTAATTATGCCAAGGTAGTTAAATCTAGTTTTGAATTTAAATAAAATTTCGGTAAATATCATTGACAAAATATTTGACAAAAAAAATGGATTTGGAGCATGAAAACATATATTTTTAAACGTTTTCATGTATGCATATGTATGATTGTAGCAGCTTGAAATCCTTGGGAAGGTAAGCTAATTTTAAAGGAAGAAATGAGCAGAAGGCAGACATGGAAGTGTTTGGAGTATACTCTACAATCTAGAACTTAGGGTATTCATGTGGAAAGGTAGAAAATCACATTTATTACCTTAATTAAAGTTAATTATGGAGGGAATAAGTTCAGATGTTCCTTCCTCCATGCAGGTTCCATAATCACTTGGTATTTGTAGGAGCATAATTGTCTCCTCATCCTTTTTTGCAACTGTCATCCCATTGAGTCTGCCCTTAAGACTCCAGCCTTCCACATTTAAAGTTTCTTGCATTTTAGTAAGTTTTGCTTCAAGTGAATTAAGAGATAAAAATATTTCATTTTAAGAGATAAAAATATTTCACAAATCTAAGGTGCATCAGCACGACCTTGTTGACTGCAAAGTATGTTAACGTATCTCAGAAGTGTATGCAAACACCCCCAGTGCAAACTAAGATCGCTCCCATCCCTGAGAACTTGCACTCTTGGGGATTCATGACATAATGCAGGAAGACTATACCCGCATCCCGATGGGACATCAAGTACGGGAGGTAATAAGACTTCAGCAAGAGCCAGGTAGATGGCCCCAAAGGAGCAGAAGCAGCAAAAGTCCTACTGAACTCATGGCAGGGTGGGGGCGGGGACCCGAATTTTAAAACATTTGCTCTCACCCTGTCAAGGAATGGTTGCCCCAGTGTTCCTCTGTGGTCTAGAGAAGAAGGGAACTGGGGGTCCATCAGTCAAATCCACCTTCTTGAGCATAGAATTGTGTTGCCAGGACTGTGTTTTTAAAGTGCTCAGTACTGTAGGACGACATTCTTGCGCATTTTAGCTAAAGTGATTTAAAAGACTATCAGGAAGCCTTAACGCCGAGCAATTTGTCGAGGCGACAGCAATTACCGCTGAGTGAGCGTGTGCCACACGCAGTGAGTTGTAAGAATGAGACGCGATTTTTTTTTTGTGCTTGGTTCCATATTCCAAGTTCAGTGAAAGGATTTAGGGTAAACAGTTTTATTTCCAATACAGCAAATGTGTTTACATGCAAATATTGTAAAATATTGTAGTTTCACCCACTCAGAAAAAATTGAGTGAAGCCCAGATTCAGTTAGCACAGGAAAAGCTTTTCTCTTCTCTCTTCTTCCTGGCCAGCTACTTCGGCAGCCTTCCTCCTAGGGGGAAATGTAAGGCATTTTTTCAGAAGAATGTAGGCTTCTAATGCACGCTGGTGCTTT
>NW_009613246.1:0-1879 GCF_000690535.1 Cariama cristata | reverse complement strand
AGCGGTTCCCATCTCTATAATTTTTGCTACTATGAGAGAATGGGAAGGATTGCACTTTCTTTTACAGCATTTTGAATACAGATGTCTCTCAATAGATTTTAACAGTAAAAGGATATACTGTTTCCCTTGACTTTAAATGTTTCTAACATTCATTCAAATTTAACGGAATAAATATTTAGTATTATGTATAAAAATTTAGGTGTCTAACAAACAGCAAACCCTACAAACATGTAAATATAAGTTTCAATTTCTCTGCTCTCTGACCTTTCTCAAACTTAATTTTGGAGACTTCAGTGACTTGGGAAACAACATTCACGTCTAGGTTTGCGACTACTGTAGATTAATAATGACTGAAACGCCTTAAAATAAAGCAGTTATTCAGTGACCTGTGTGAAATGAGTTGGTGATGTCAAAGCAGGTTCCTCCCAACGAGGCTGTTGTCAGTGCTGTTGCTAAGTGGTAGCCTTAGTGTCAGTCTCAGCAGAAATCAAGGACTGAGGAGACAGATGTCCTATTGTGGACCGTTTGCCTTTGAAACTGTATGTCCAATGGCAGCAGAGCAGTGGCAGTTGTATAGAACAACCTACATTTCTTCTATTCCTATTTGATTTTAACAGGGTGACTACTGGAGTTGAAAGTAGTCATGGTAGCATCTTTAAAAAATACGACCGTGGAACTGGTTTGGGTTTTTAAAAATGTGGTGGTTAGAGTGGGCTAAGTTTGGGGCTGAGTTAAATATTTTGTACCTCTGCAATAGGGAGAGATGCAGACACCAAAAAAGGGAGGGGAAAAAAAACTGTTCTGAAAAATCACTGATCTCCTATTCTATGTAATACAAACATTCAGTTCTCCACCGTATTTTTTCAGAATTTGGCATGCAATGCTTTATAATGAACTGAAGAAATGTATGTTGTAAATACAGCAGATTTCTTGCTGTGCTTTTCTGTACTACTTCAAGTAAACAGAGGAATGGAATCGAGATAAATGTAAGACACACGTGACAAGAGTTCGAATGTAAAACTTGCACAACCTGAGTGAATATGACCTGAGCAAATGTGACCTTTGTGCAGCCTGGTGGGTCATTCTCTCTGTGAGCTAGTTCCTTATGTAACTTGAGAAACGGTATTAGTGGGACAATAAATGGGTCTAAAAGGAGAGAATAAAACCATAAAAATATGTGGCTGCACAGATGCAATTTCCAGAAGAAAGCTGGATAAAGCTTCAGCTAAAGTTCTGGTATTTCACTCTACAGAAAATCTGTGTTATTTGCTTTTCCATGAGGTTATTGAAGGCAAACAAACCAATGTCTTCCAATGCAGACTAGAAGACAACACCAGCATTGAACTGAGGAGGACTGCTGAAAATGCAGACACTGAAGGCAGCTTTCCTCACACAGTCCTCTCCACTCTGCTACAGATTTCTCACCGGTGGAACGTTAAACAAAATCCTTCACCATCAAATCCTTTTTCTAATCTTTGTCTTTTAACCAAAGTTTTTACTGCTAGGGTTGTTGCATGGTCATTGTATCTTCCAAACACAAATTTAATTTACTTATCAAAAAGACAAATACATGTCTGCTTAAAAACGTCCCTTTGATTCCTTTTGAAACAGCTTTGCTTTTTCATGCTCAGAGAGATAAGTTTAAAAGAGTATGAAAATAGGAATTAATTGTGCATGTAATTTTAAATTCCATGCTTTTCCCTCATTCTCCTTTAAACTTTCGAAAAGGTTGTATTGCATCTTCTTTGAAACCTGGAAATGAGACCTTCAGCTTTAAAAAAAAAGCCAACAAAAAACTAAAACAATAACTAACTAGAAACTTTCAATAGTAATTATTTAATTAGCAATTAGTGCAGCCCACGGTGAGGCCGGCTGCACC
>NW_009613245.1:55116-61614 GCF_000690535.1 Cariama cristata | reverse complement strand
AGTCATGACTCACTGAATGACTGACAAAGTTATAAATTAAATGGTGATTTAGTGAGTTATCTCACACCTACCTTGGAATGCAGTCAGGAGGAAGAATGTTTTTAAAGGGATGAAAAAAAATAGCCATTGCATGACTAGATCTAATGGGGAATTAAGTCACAGTAAACATTCGTGGTAAACTTCTGAGTTTTGGTATGATCTCGTATACAATATCACATTCACTCAGGAGTATGTGCAGGGTAGGACAGTTCTGAGATTCCTCTTATCACAGCAAGGATTAGTGCTCTAACTTTACAAAGCAAAATTTATTCGGCAAGGCTAAAATGCAGTTGAATTCAAGGACATGCATGAATTCTGCTGTGCTGGAGAGGACTCAATCTTCAGCTGAAACCAAGTGGTGCTGCTCCACTACAGTTACCGACACAAATGTGGCATCGCTACCCTATTCCAGGCAAGGATGTGGTCTGTTCCCTGGCTGGGTCACCCTGGGGCAGCCTGGAGAAGAGTCCTCTGCAGGGACCCAGGCATGGCAGATGAGAAGGAAGGGGGCAAACACAAGCTGGATGGAAGTAACCCTTCTGTTTTCTTTTAACTTCTAACTCTCGTAGCCAAAATTAAAGGGTGGTGATAATCCAGGAAGAAAGATAAAGTTGGGGAGAGGACATTTGGAGGGGCTGACAGAGAACAAATGTTTGCACAGGACAGGGTTGATATTTTAGAGGTGGCTCAACCCAGCCAGACCCCTATCAGGCGGGACAGTTTCAAGAATCCTGCCCTTTTATAGCTACTCATCAGCACCTCAAAAATGGGTGAGTTTGGGGAGTGATTTCTCTAGCCTCTAGCCCTGTTCACCAAACTGTGATGTGAAAATGGGCGAGCAAGAGGGGTGCTGAAGAACCGTGAAGAAAGTTTGAGGACAAGATGCAAAATAAAATTAAAACCTAAGAACACAGACAGCACCTTATTTTTAGAAAATAGACACGTTCCCTTGTGCCTGTAACACACAGAGACATCACAGAAACCTTTTGGTCCCAAAGCACACTTAGTAATGATTTTGCAGCCATGATTATTTACATAAAAGTGACTTGGCTAAAGTCACTTTCCATGTTGCTCTCTTTAAGCCACTCAGGTGCCACAGGGGATGAATTGGGTTTTTCCTCTCAAAGAGAGCAAGCCATTTGACAAAGAGGGGCAGCAGAATCTACCAGTGCTATTTTATGGTCTATAATAACATCTGAAGCAATCCATCTCATTTACTTCCCTAGCATAATGACAACTGCATGCCCTGGCAGCCTGCCTCTCATGACTTGACCTTAACAAGCGCCACACAGAGACACACTTCTTCTGCATGTTCTCGGCCTTGTTCTCTTTGCTCAGAACAGACCCCGTCTCCAAGGACACATTCACACACATTTTTCAGCCTGTGCTACTCCAGCCTACCCACAGTACTCATGTGGCTCTGCTCACAGGCCAAGCCTCTCGGATGCATTCGTCATCCCTGCTCCTAACCCTATTTCACAGCGATGGAGTTGGAGCGATGCAAGGACCATTGTGCAGGGAGCTGGGTGGGCAGCCGGTGGCCTGAACCTCTGTTCCCCCTGCCCAAGGCTGGTGCCCCCACCACTGAACCACCCTTCCTCTCCTCGAGTTCACTGAAACTCGAGCATTTACTTCAGAAGGCAGTCCTGCCAGATTTGCTCACCAGCCTTACAAGCAAAGCACGATCTTTGCAAGTGCAGCTTTATCCAGAGCATAAAAAATAGCACTCTGGTATTCAACAGGTATGCTCCTGATTGTATACACAGCCCCATCTTCTGTCTTAGGAGTCAGGGGGGTCACAGGGTTTTGATTTAACCCTAAAAGGCAGAATAACTTTAGATAGGGCAAGGTAGGTATTATTCCTGCTTATCCATTTTTTAATTTCATCTGTCCTACAGAGCCCTGCAAGGCTGCCTGCACTTTTTACTGAATAGGAATATACTTTAAATTTTCTCCGCAAAAAGATTAGGCACACAAGCAACGATCAAAGATTAACCTGTGTGCTATAAATGGAGACAGTAACTCACCCAACAGCAACCTATTGATGTGCTTATCTCCCTAAACAACTAGTTTTCTATGCTCCCTGGTATTTCAGGTCTAAATTCCAGTCGCTTTTTCCTCATAGTGCTCTTTTTCTAAGAGTCAATAAAGGGAAAAGTCAGGAAGGTGAGATGAAGGCTTCAGTTAACCGCTTTATCAACTGAGTAACGATGCTGGCACCACTGAATGGGGATATTCTGGGGCTCTATAGGTAGAACTGAAACCAGAATCCAATTCATAATTTTGTTCGCTGCATCCCAAGTTGTTGCTATGGAAATGAAGGTAAAAATCCTATAATTATAAATTGCCTCACGTTAACGTAGCGTCTAGTTTTCACTTGCACATACATTTACAGTTAGAGCCAGGCAAAGTCCAAAGTTGAAAAGTCACCCAGTGTGTTTGGTATAGGTGGTTACAGCCTTCAGCCTGCCCTTGTTGGTTCAGGTGAAATACGTGTCAGAGTAAGTATTTTGGATCCAGGCTCTCCCGATGCCTAGATGCAGATTTTAAAGTACGCATACTTTTAAAAGCATGCATGTGAGGCCAGCTCCATTTCAATGCCAAACCAGAAAACCTCACACAAGGAGCAAGACCTGAACTGGGAAGGCCACACTGGATGCTATCACCCTGCCCCTCAGCAGCAGATAGAATCATAGAATCATGGTTGGAAGAGACCTCAAAGATCATCAAGTCCAACTGTATACCCAACACCACCATGCCCACTAAACCACGTCTCGAAGCGCCACATCTAAACATTTTTTGAACACCTCCAGGGATGGCGAGTCCACCACTTCCCTGGGGAGCCCGTTCCAATGCCTAATGACAGGCAACTCAAGGGGTGCCGAGTACCTAATAGTTAAGGTTAAGAGACTGTAGACAGGGGGATACCATGGGGTAGCCAACTCCCAGTAACTCACCCACAGTTACCCCACACCAACTTATCTGCTGCCCATGCTAGCTGACGATGTTTTCACATGAGACCCTCTCCTCCTCTCTCGCGCGCTCCAGCATGCAAGTTCCCCGTTAACGCACACCCTGGTGTGCGACGCTGCATCAAGCAGACCCCAGCACCAAGCTCCAGCCTCCTGCTTCGGGATGCAAACATTTTCAGGTGACCGCGTACAAGACCAGCAGTCCCAGTGCTGCATCCAGACTTCAGGGCAGATCCCTCCCCCCCCCCGCCAAACACCCCAGAGCAGCCACAGACCTCATCACCATCAAAGCCAAAGGCAAAACTCACTTCTTCCTCTCCCTTCATCACATGGATACACGTGAATCTATTCTCAGGCAAATGAAAAAGCCAGAGCAATTTCAGCACTAGGAAAGACAGAAGATGGTTAAAAAAGTATGTATATATTCCTAAAAATATATATGTGTATGTTCCTGCATATAAATAAATACATGAGCAGCACTCAGGTATTCCAGCAGTACAGAGCATCTAAAGTACCTGCAAGCATAGATAGGCCACAGACCTCCTCTAAGTGATGAAATTTAAAATCTGCCGTTACAGAACAGTGGCCTGAAACATTATACAAGTGACGTGAGTTAAGGATGGAGTAACAGCCTTTACACTCAATTTCCTGGCTTTCCTCGGTTTGCGTCACACCCTTAATGTTATTTCAACATTGCATTTTGTCCTTTAAATTAAATGTACAGTAGGTGTTTTGTATTTAATTTCCTTACTGTTTTTTTTCCCCTCCTAAAGGAAAAAGAATGGAAGAGATTCATGAAAGGTTATAAAACACACATTGTGTACTGGAGAGGCTGGAGTAGCTCTTTTGGAGCCTTTTCACTCTCCTGGGAAAATATGTAATTAGGTAGTTTTTTAACATGTGTATTATGTACTGAATTACATGTATTTATACATTTCTCAAAGGAGTATTGCTTACACAATAGCCTGGAGCAAGTCTTTTGGAGCCATTTGGGTCTATCATGTAATTATGTACTTAAGACTCGTTTATAGTAAATTTTGTTGTGCCTACGTAGCAGCTTTTTATTTTTATTTAAGATGAATTTTAAGGCTTGTGAGGGGTGCTACACTGACAGCCCTGGAGACTGCAGGCTTCTGTTTATTTACAGAAAGGGAAAACACGGGTAATGAAGATGTGGGCATCCCCAGACTAGCCTTCCAAAATTTACCTTATCCCTGACTTCAGGAACAAGTTCCCAAAGTAGGTGGCAAATGATTCAGTATTCAGTTTTCTTAGCAATTTGTTATAGCAGGTTTTGGGATGAGGACAGCCATCCGCCTGGAACTGGCTTAATACCAAAAAAAAATATTTCACATAGGCTGCTAAGTATTTGCCATCTGCTAATTTGCAATTTCTCTTGTTTCATTTTCTTATATAGGAAAAAAAAAAGAACACTTGGAAGCACATTTCTGTAAGGATTTAGGTGCTGTGAAACACATAGGTACTATGGAAAAGGGTATTAGATACCTTGGTATCCTCCCAAGCTTTCCAAGTCTTTAAACATCAGAAAGAATTTAAAGATTCTGTGGCTTTTTTTTTTCCTGGAAAGAAAGACTGCATAAGCCAAAATAGTTTTCTCCTAAAATCATAAACAAACAAACTCCCTCTTCCTTCCTAAATACAGTACAGCTAAAATGACTTCATGTGATGCTGCCAAGAAAGCACAGTGACAGCTGTAATGTAAAAATGCACAGATAGAAGTATTTTCACATTATTTAAAGTCCCAAGAAAGAAAATGGCTTGCTCTGAATGAAAGAAGCTGAGGTCATCAAGCAGTAGTGCTGGGGAAATAATAGACTTCCTTACCTAAAAAAAGGTTGATACCAACTCCCACAGTGGTTTGACACCCCTCCTCCCCAATGTAACTTCATTTTGCTTGCAATTTTTTTTTTCTTTTAAACTGTTTGGGTTATTTCAGACTTGTATCCCAGAGTTTTGTTTCGTTGTTCAGATTTGGTTGGGTTTTTTAATAGCCTTATTTTAAACAAAGTATCAGAACTTATTTTTCAAAAATGTTGAAGAAATTCTGCATTTCCCAAGTAAAACTTTTCATTTAAAATATGTTGAGAGAGACTTACTTAATTCTCCTCCTTTAATTAAAACATGACTGGAATTCAGCCCAATATATGAAGTCTTAAAACCTTCAAAACCTAATTTTTGGGAAAATCTTCTATACATGAGAAAGTTTTCATCTCCATCTCCTAAGGAGCAGTCAAGAGCACAACATTTGGCTCCAGTTTCCCTCTTCCTTAACACCCAGCTGTGGGGGGAAGGCATGAAAAGTGAGGTTAATGATGGAGGTCAGTACCAGAGTTGTGGGTTTTTTTACCCTGTCAGGGCAGTGTTTTCCAGAGTACGAGTAGAAATGTCACACACATCACCTTTTCCTTACTGTGGCCCATCAATGGCACAAAACATTCCTCATCCTACATTGAAGGAATATATAAGGTGCAAGAAAAAGCAATCAAGACCCAGGGAAAATTACCATAATTGACACACCGCTGCCTGGGTATCACCATAATCTTTAAGGGTGCCTTTAGCTATGCATTTTGCCAGTTTAACTCTCAGTACAGAATGTACCTTTGTGCACAGAGTACAAATTTCAGCGAGTTACAGCTGACTCAAATCAAAGCTACCAAAGTACTACGTGTCAATCTGCCTCCCGGGAGGCTGTTTCTGTGCCTGCTTCAGCTTTTTCTCCTCGGCTATTTCTGCACTAGGAAGGTCCACTACCAAGTTTGCATACATTTACTTTTTAAGTTTTAGGGAAGAGAAGAGTTCCTAAAATGTCACTGATAAATAAAGGAGCAAGCCTGGAAAGTTTCAGCTCAAAAGGCCAAAAATTCAGAAAGAAATCAGTGACAGAAAGTAGCAGGTGAAAAGAGAAACACAGTTAAGTTTCACAGGTGCTGCCATTTAAGAAGATTGATGGTGCAACAGGCAGACTGTGCAGTTGAAAACCAGAAGACTGGTGTCTTGGCATCATCGTGCCAACCTCCAAATCCCCAAGTCCTCTGCCTTCCAGCTCCTTTACCTGTTAAATGTGTACCATAGTGCTAGTCTAACTGCAGTATAGAAGCTAATGTTTAATCATGAGCACCAAATTTACAGGTCACATGAATTTTTAGCAGTAGGAAAAAAAAAAAACCAAACAAAAAAACACTTAAAGTTATGAAAAAGTCCTTCTCTGTACTGTGATTTTTGAGATACTGCTGCCATTTCCAGTCAGGGAAGCTACTTTTCCTCCTTGGGGCTTACACAATCAGAAGCCTAATCCTGCATCCCTTCCTTACAGGAGGAGCCTTATTGATATGAAAGCCCCAGCGATATCAACAGGCATTTTGCCATCAAAAGAGTTACCTGCACAGGCACAAGGGGTGCTGGAAACTTCCCCAGACCATGAAAGGTCTACACAGCTGTAAATTTAACACCAGTGCTTTCATTTTCA
>NW_009613245.1:27490-55085 GCF_000690535.1 Cariama cristata | reverse complement strand
GGAAAAGGTACTTTTCACGGCAGGAGACCACCACCCATCACCCCCGTACGTGCGCGTGGGGTTAGGAACGCAGGGTCAGAAGGAAGCCAGGCAGTCACGGCACCCCACAGCAGAGTCCTCCTCATCCTCCACAAAAAGCACTTTGTGCCCCTGTTGCTCCTACTGGAAGGCAGTTTCAGGACCTCACTATACCGAGGGATAGAAACCATCTGATTTCCAGTTTAAGCCTATTCAGGGCCAAGTTTATGCCCACTTGTTCTTATGCAAATATTGCTCTTGGGTTTAAATAGCTTTTTTCCCCTCTCTGGCATTTGGCCCTGGATGTATTTATAGAGTGCTGTCAAATCCTCTCTCAACTCTATTTTGCTAAACTAAACAAGCCAATCTCTTGTAGTCCCTTCCCATAAGATAGGCTTTCCAGTCTTTTAATATCCCCACTAGACTTTCCATAGACTTTACGTATGTTCTCACTTGAATTCAACTCTAACATAGTTATTTAAAAAAAGTATGCAGTATTCTAAATTAAGCTTTCTAGTGCCGTGTACTATGGTACCAGTGCCTTGCTTGACAGATTTGGCTGCTCTGCACTTTCACTGCTGTCCCATCATCACTAGCTAGAATCGGACGGACAGAGTTAACCTTGAAGTTTCAGTCCAACACTCAGCCACACATCGAAGCGGCACAGTTAGCTAAGCATGAAGTTAAGCGGGTCTTTCCAATCCTCACCACTGCAGTTTCCTAACAGGTCAGAGAGGGACTCTCACTTGCGCATGTGCAACATGTCTCCTCTATAAGGCAAACACCGACTGTTAAGACTAGAAAGCCAGAGGCTTCACCAAGGTTGATCTTTTCTCCCACCAATCCCCCCCCCCCACCCCCGCCCTAACTGCAAGTGGCTCTGTGTCCAGGCATCTCCTTTTGTTTTGAAGCCAGTGAAACGCGAAATTGCCTCCACATATTAGTCCTGATACATCCATCCACAGATTTAGACAAGAACTTGTTGGGCTCGCAGTCTTCTACTACTACCCTTGTCCCCTGTATGGGGGGGGGCATAGCCCCTGTGCTGGAGGCTGATCAACCTTTTGCCATCACACCGACATTCAAAGGCTGCTCTAGTGCTGCCCAGCCTTCCAGCGTGCTTCTCTTCACACCGCAGCCAAGCTACAGGCGCTCTCTTCTGCTCTCAGCTGCTGTGTGCCAAAATAAAAATCAGTCAAATGAAATAAGATTAAAAGAAATAAAAATAAATCACACAGGGGTAGGCAGCGTGCTGTTGGTGTTGCTCTAACCGGTCGTGACAGCCATGCAACAGGAGTGGAGCAGCAGACGACATGCATACACGTACAGCAGTAGGATAAACCCCAGTGTTACTGATGGGTGCACCCCTCTCTCCTCCCCACACCCCATTGCTCCTCAAGACCCTGCAAGCATTTAGTCTTTCTCTCAATTTTATTTTTGCCCTCCCCAGAAGCCGTCCTGAAGCCAGTGCCCAAGCAGTCAATCTCTCAGTGACGAAGTAAGCATAGCCGCCCGCACCCTACAGCTCTTCAGCATGTGATGAGCATTTAGCCTGAACAAGTATTTCTTCAAGCATCCTCAGCAACTAACCTTTACAGAACATGCGTTAAGAACACAATTGTATTAACAGCATCCTCTAGATATTTGTTTTCTTACTGTTGTTTACCCTGTGGTGGCAACCAAGGATGCTCTTTAAGTAGCCCACCATGGTATGCATTAGGTAAGAAGGTGACATCAGGACAGCTGCCACCTATCCATTTTACAGCCTATGGCTCTGAGAAGATAGACGAGATAAACAGCTAACAGCAGATGGGGTAACATGACAAGACGCAATTGTAAGTTATTAGTTATCAGCATTACTTGATGCAATCTACCTGCTCCATGGTCCATTTTTTCTTTCCTCTATTTCGACTCGCACACATTGCCTTGGCACCTGCCCTGGGAGCAGCTTATGGATTGCAGCTGCTGCAGCATACACACTCCCAGTCTTCCACAGATGCACAGGCACAGCCCAGCCCTCATTATCCCTGCCTTTCGCCAGGCACAGATTTGAGAGAAGGATTCCTTCTGAAGCACCTTCCCTTTCATGAATGGTGCAATCCTCATCATCCTAAAAAAGTGATACCAATATCACCAGCCAGAGCTGGACTGGCCTTACAGGTTAAATTCCTTCCTTGTCTTCCCACTCAATCTCCTATACAAGCATCCTGCCACCTTTACTCAGATATACAAGTCACTTCCTCAAAGTATAACACACATCTTTTCCTCCTTAACATTTAAAAAGCATTCTCACATTTTAACGGCTCAGAAACACAGATTTCCACTCACTTGCTCACATTCCCAAATTCGCAATACCAAAAGCACAGTTAGTGGCCTGCAGAACAGATATTTGTAGATATTATAAAGGCAGAAAAATTACTACCAGGTTAAGGTAGAACTAAAAGCATCATTTGGGCCTTCGTTATGTCTTTCTTACCTTAACACGCTTGGATTTCCTTGAAGTGTAAACCTAACTTTCAGTTACAACGTTCCTTTAATGTTCTACTCACACGTCACCAAGTTGTGTAAACATACAACTTTCTCATTTTTTATTTTTAAAAGAAAAACACCCATGAAATCACTACACAAGAAATCCAAAGAGTTCGCTGCTGCATCGCCAAGTCACCAACCACATGTAACAGATAGATTTCATCTTGAAGTTCAAATCTAGATTCACCCATCCGTTCAAATAGGATAAGCACAGCACTACGTTATCAGGAACTGCACATATCCACAGCACTGGAAGGTTGCTCGAGTCCCACTAATACACCTGAACACAGCACCTACAAAAGCAGTGACCAACAGACAACAGCAACAAATTATCCGTGAGAAGATGAAGCTGGTGGTTCTCGTATCAAACACTCACTTACAGCACACAGAACTGTTGCACACAGGTCGGGTGCTGAGGGTAGCAGCCATCTTCCCCATTCTGTAAGCATAAGAAGAACACTAAAACACTACTGTTCAGCACATTTTATATATTTTTAGTGATTACATACAACTGCTCATCTACATGTATTTTTTCAAATCTAGTAAACAAAAACCTTTAAATTTAATTTAATGACACAATAGGCTTGAAATGATAGAAGAGGATACCTTTCTTAAAATCCAGTTTGGGTCCTTTCAGGTCAAATAACTTCCTTACTAGTTCTGAGAATATTTACTCTGTCACTAAAGAAAAAAGTGTGGTGGGATTCCACTCTTACTTTTCAGTAAAATAAAAAGGTTAAAACCCCAGATTTGGATGAAAACAGAACTCATACTGTTGAATCAGATATGGTCTTCACTAAAAGAACTTCTCCCAGAAACACTCAGTATATACAGATTCTCCTTCTCATTTAAAACTCCCTGTAGCTTTCTGGAGAGTTGGTATGGGTGTTGTTTCAGGGTTTGGGGTTTTTTTGGTGTTTGGTAAATTTGAGGAAATTTTAGTGGAGTCACATCAATGTCTCTTTATATTGTTCCAGCAGCAGCTGAAGTTTCTTTGAAGATGCTCTCTAACATGATGTAAATGCTTGGCAGTCATCTACAGCAAGAGCTGAAACATTCTAGAAACGCTCAAGGAACCGATACTTCAAAGACACCTTCAGATCTGAATGTTCAGTTCCCTTCCAAAGAACCCTTGAATAAATATTCATAAAAATTGGGAAACTCAACATTCCAGCATGAGCCCTTTCCACAAAATCATGACAAAGGATTAAAGTTGTGAGACGCAAGATTTTAAAATTTATACATTGATATCTTTGTCTTCATTCATCCTTCTTAAACACATAAATAAAGTCTGAGAATCTCTTGCAGAGTCTTTATTTCTGAAACCTTATGAAAAAGAAACTTGCAACATGCCTACCCCCATGGCTTGAAGTGTAAATTTCCATCTGGAAAAAATAGTTACTTGCTTTTATATCTCCTTAGGGTCAGTAAAAATAAAAGATTAGCCATCAATTTCAGGGTCCTGGATTGTCACGTATCTGAGTATATGGCTCATCCTTCCTTGATTGGATTGTGAAAGTAAAAGGCCTCCATGGGATTCATGGGGTTCTTCAGCTCTTGCTTCTCATCTTAGGGGAAAGCCTCCTCCCCACAAAAACCCAAAAGACAAAAAAAACAACCAAACAAAAAACCAACACACCCTGATTCTCAACCAAGAGGTGCTACTGCTATTCAACCAAGTTTTACAAAAATTTTGTTGAGAGAAAAATGCTACCAAGGTATTTTAACGTGCTTGCTGAAGAAGCTTCAGATTTTGAGTTAGTCTGATCTCCAAGGCATGTTCCACTGTATCTTACTGCCGATCACCAAACTGCTTTCCAGACTTCTTGCTCCTCTACCAAATCATGATCACCTCTCACAAAGGTAGCCGTGGGACAGATCGCTGCCACGGAGCGTGGGCTTTTTGCAGCACCAGGGTTATAATTGGTTAAGCAGCACTAACAAGAGCCAAGCTTCCCAGAAGGTTAAAGATGTTTTCAGCTGCGCCATCTAGCACTCAGCTTATGGGCATCTCCACTAAGACGAGCAGAATCTGAATCCAGGTCCCAGATATTAGGCACACTGTATTACGGCTATTCTAAATTATGGTCACCTGTTGGGTAAAACTTCTCCTTTGAGATAATGACATCAGGCCAAGTGGTGTGGGTGACACACTTGACAGACAGGACACCATTCAGTGACACCTGGACAAGCTCAAGAAGTGAGCTCATGTGAACCTCATGAAGTTCTACAAGGTGAAGTGCAAGGTCCTGCACCTGGGTTGGGGCAACCCCTGGTATCAATAGAGGCTAGGGGTGGAAGGGATTGAGAGCAGCCCTGAGGAGAAGCACTTGGGGGTAGTGGTGGATGAGAAGCTGGACATGAGCCGGCAGCGTGTGCTGGCAGCCCACAAAGCCAACCGTGTCCTGGGCTGCATCCCAAGCAGCCGGACCAGCAGGTCGAGGGAGGGGATTCTGCCCCTCTGCTCCGCTCTGGTGAGACCCCCCTACAGTGCTGCCTTCAGCCCTGGGGTCCTCAGCACAAGAAGGACATGGACCTGTTGGAGCGAGTCCAGAGGAGGCCACGAAGATGATCTGAGGGCTGGAGCACCTCTCCTGTGAGGACAGGCTGAGAGAGTTGGGGTTGTTCGGCCTGGAGAAGAGGCAGCTCCAGGCAGACCTTAGAGCAGCCTTCCAGTACCTAAAGGGGGCTTGTAAGAGAGGTGGGGACAGGCTTTTTAGTAGGGCCTGTAGTGCTAGGACAAGGGGTAATGGTTTTGACCTAAAGGAGGGTAGATTCAGAGTAGACATAAGGAAGAAATTTTTTTTCAGTGAGAGTGATGAAACCCTGAAACAGGTTGTCCAGAGAGGTGGTAGATGTCCCATCCCTGAGAACATCAAAGGTCACATTGGACAGGGCTCTGAGCAACCTGATCTAGTTGAAGATGTCCCTGCTCATCACAAGGGGGCTAGACTAGATGACCTTTAAAGCTCCATCCCAACCCAAACCATTCCATGATTAGTTTTTGTAAAGGAAGTTTCCAAGTCATGTTTTGTTATAATGACCTCTTTTGTTTTTAAAACACATTCTGATAAAGAAACTAAATACATTTAGACGATAAATAGAGGCTCGGTAAAAATCAATCATGCCTTTAAAGTAAGTGTACACGTCTGATAACAGTTCATAAAACAATATTGTTGTTCCTTTTCTCAATAGAAAGAAATGTTAACAGGGAGCAAGCCAAAGGCAGGAAGGGAAGGGAGGTGCCAGGGATTCCTGGGATGTCTGACTTACTCTAAGTGGCCTCAGTTCCCTGGGTCACTTCGTCCCATAGCAGATGCAAGGGACAAGAAGGCCGAACAGACTGGCAAGGGGTATGCTTGCTGGTTTACAAGAAATACACTGAAAAAGCAGTCTAAGGCTTTGTACAATACTCCGAATAACCCTTTGTTTTCACGTTTTTCCACACAGATAAAAGAGCATGCTTGAGCAGCAGTAGTGACAGATAGTTGCCACACCAATAGTTATCATACCAAATCCAATCTGTTTAGCTTCATTTAAACAAGCTAGATTTCTAAAGGTTTTGTTATCCCTTGAGCTGGAAGAACATCTCTTATTTATGTTAGTTGCTTAAGACTCCCCTGTGTTATGTGCTGCACAGTGGTATAGTGAGAGCGTTCCATCCCAAATCGCTCACCATATAAACAGAAGAGATACAGGAGATATTCTTTTTCGTACTTCTAGTAATACAGACCCAAGTCACGGAATGACTAGGAAGCTTTGCTTAAGGTCACATAGGATACCTGTAGCCCAGCTGCAGGGTTTTTTTTGTTGTTTTTTGGTTTTTTTTTTTTAATTTTTTTTTTAACTCAGACCTATCACATCCTGCTGTAGCTGTCTACCAACCAGACTAGTGTCACCCTTTGAGAGAATGAAGCTGTCACTGCAGGTTCACTGATGCCATGTTCCCACTGACTTGCGGTTCTCCATCAGCCCTACACACGTGCAGCCCCAGGCTTATTCCAAGCACTAGCATTGTTCAAAGCTTCCAGCGAAGTTGGCTCACCCTTGTTTGCTAGAAGCATTAGTAACACTTCAAAGGTGGCTCCTCCACAGCAGTCTCCTACCACTAAACCCAGGATGACCATTTTCCATTGCAAGCATAAGACTTATTCTAAAGGAATACCTACGTATATTCCTTTAACCATGAACCCAATGTAATTTTACAAATTCCGTAAGATGAGATGAGACACAGTTAAATTCCCAGCACAAACTAGTTACTGCATACAGTAGAAGGGGAAAACCATCCATTAAGACGGCTGACATAGCCACAGTGATACAAATCCTTTAAGCAAACCCAGTGCTACTGAACCTCAGCAGCGCTCTGTGGGTTTGGAGAATACCACAAACACCACATGAACATTAATTAAGCACAAGGTAAAGCCGTAAACATGTTAACAGTAACCACGGCACTCTGGGAGGCCCGATTACCCACTGTGGTTGCATGCTCTGATCTGGCAGTTCCCTCGGGACCCTCTTTCCATCACACTACGATGACCGGCACTTCCAGAATAGGTGTATTCTCAACACTATTTCGAGAGGCACTCTGGAAATATGGATATGCCTGCCACTTCCACACGCCATTAATTCTGGGATGTAAAATAACCGAGTGCAACCTCTAGCATTTCAGTTCGACAAGTACTAAAGAGCCATTCGGTGAACGTAAGCGTATGTCCAACTGCTTATCAGAATCATGGCCTTCATCGTAGACATGGGCAATACCAAAGGCATTAAAAGGTTGGTCCCATAAAGGTCTATTGCACACAGAATTTGCTTGATAGAAAGTAAACATGGACTGTATTCTATTACAGCACATAAACAGCAAGATTATTTTTTCTAAACCTGTACAACTGTTACATACATACTTTGTACAAAAAAAAAATCTGAGCTAGCAAAATTCACTTTAAAATATATTAAAGGATCATTACCACATTCAGTTGAAGAGCAGGACTGACATAAGTGCTAGCGCATAACATCAACAAAGCAGAGCATAAGTCTTTTGAGTCCGGAAAACACTCTTTTCATAGGTTATTTTTCCTTCTATAGAGCAACAATGTAATCGTCAAGCAAACAGAGCAAGTGAAGGAGTGACTGACCAAAGGCCAGGCTTATTTTTCACTAATGTAAATGCATTCACTGCCTGGAACAACCAGCAAGCTACTCCTTTCCATGGTCTTCCTGTTATTTTAGCTTCTGCAAGGAAAATGTATTTGAGAAGGTGATATCTTTGGATGCATCCATTTTTTATATATATATATATTCATACACATACGTGGGGAGTAGAGGTGTTTAGACACACGGCCCCAACATCCAACCTTCTCTGTGAACTGCAACGATGCACGCAGACTAAGTTTGTTTCTTCTTTTTAAAGTACGTAGGATAACAGTATTATCTTTAAGTAACGATGCGAGGCTGTTCTCTGGAACAGCGGGAAAACGAGGGACAAAGAACAAACCCAAAGAACAAGTTTGGAAAACCCTGACAGACTTTACACTAGCGAAAAACCACTCCAGTGACGTGAACCTTATCATCAGCATGCACTCGTTTACTGAGGTATGGCTTGTTGTTTTAGCCGGTCTTTAAATCCCCAGCGAGCTGCCGTCTTCAAACCTCTGATGCTCTAGGACTTCTCCTAGTAAGGACCTGGGCAGCCTCCCTCCGAAAAGCGTGAAGCATGGGAAATTTCAAAGCAGGAGACAGAAAAGGCTTTGCAGGGAAAAGGAGACAGATCTTTATATAGGTCCAGGCCGAGGCAGGTATGTAAACACTTGCACAGCTATAAGCTGTAGGAGTACTCCCGTTGTAATCAACGGGATCTCTTAAACATGCTAAACGTGAGGCTTATGCTTACATACCTGGCATAAATGGAAACAGAACAAGCAACCGTGGGGCCTGCTTACAGGGGGATTTCCAGCGCACACGGACGGGGAACAACAGGACTGCAGACCCAGCTCCATGTTTTCTTATCAGCAACTGATAATTCTGGATGGCCAGTTCAGGTAAGGCTCATATTTAGAGATACCAAAATAAATATCTAAGAAACATATATATAAACTTAAAAATACATATATATGTGTGTACACATGTGAACTTTTAATGCATATTTTTATTTAGAGAGATATATATAAAAATCGGGCCATAAGCTACAAGAGGGGCACTCACAACTTCTGAGGTTCCCAAAGCTAACAGCAGATGCTGTTACAAACTGAGACCTAAATGTCAAGTACCAACGGATGCTTAAGTGCTACTTAATTAAGATGTAAGAGAAATAGCATTCATGTATTAATTCAGTCATTCAGAAGGTTTTTATACATTCACAGCAAGAACCTAACTTACCCTTCAAGCACTCTAGCAACTTTAGGTACTCTAAGTTTTTCACCTAATGGCTTTTTATACGTAAAAGTACCACATCTCCGCATGCGAACAAAAAGCTGTCTTGATCTCTTTAGCTTTGTTAGGTCAGGCATCTACTGTCTAGGTACACTCCATACCTTCCTCATATTCTGTAGCCCAGAGCACCAGAGTGCACAGGTCACTTGTTCCAAAAAAGTGACCTTTGCTCTCAACATCCCACCAAGGACACTAACGGCAGAAGAAATCACAAATCAGGTAGATAGTCTGAATACTTCAGTGAGACAGACAGACATATCACTTAAATACGGTTTCTCATAAAATATATTTGAGTCCCAAACAGAGCTCTGAGTCAGAGTTATCTGTGCAACAGGAAGAGGACTTTGACCAGTGCTTTCCACTGATGGAAATACTAAAGCTTATACTACATAAAAGGAATACCTGACGTATCACATACCATGAAAAAGAATGAATTAGAATTAATAGACATATGGAATCCACATGTGAGTAAACACAGAGTTAATTATTCATATATTATTATACAATCAACGAAGAGAGCTTAAATGTCAACCTGTGCTCCAGAATTTTCAAGTCAATAAGAATCCACTATTAACCTTGAAGAACTGGATTAATTACGTGCACCAAAATGTTTTAATAACATTACAGGACCAAAAAAAAAGCTCATCAAGTCACATCATGCAAATCAATGTCCATTTCCTAAAGAAAAACAAGAGAAAGAAGAAAAATATCATGTTTAGAAATGGATTTAAAAAAAAAATTTCTTGTGGAAAAAGCAAGAGTTGAAGTTTTGCTTTAAGGAGTTTCTTTGCACCACCAGATCCACAAATACAGATTTAGTTTCTTCAAGCACTAGCTAATTTTCTTCTTGGAAAAAGAACCATACCACATGCATCAAGAAGTCTTTTTTTAAAAAGAAAAAAAAATCAGTTGTTCTGCTTTTTGCAAATAAAGCTCAGGAAACACCAATCCTCTATTTTAACATGCAGAAGTTTTTTCTGCCTCTAACTCTTGCCAAAATCCATTCTTTATCTTATGCAGATAAAGAATGTGTTTAACATAGAACACCTTACTCTTCTAAACACTCACGTAACTTTCCAAAGGTTAACAGATGCATCAGAAAGAGTAACAAGACACTGAACTTTCAGAAAGGTTTTCAAGGTTTGATCTCTTCATTATATTGCTGTTAGCTCCCACGCAACCAAACAAAACTGGTGTTGCCTTTTAGGCACCTACATCAAACTCAGAAGAGTGGACCGTCATGACTTAACTCCATTAGATGATATGGCTGCATTTCTTTAGATATCTTCCAGCGATCTCTTTTCAAAGCAGAAATGCATGTTCTTTAATAAGGGAGATAGGACAGCTTCACTATAGCATCCATCCTGCTGACAAGGACGGATAGACAACGATGGATACTTTTCTAATGACGGATACTAACAATGGCGGCGGAGCAGGAAGGATGGTGGGACAGACCACAGTTCACGGCTCCGCTGCATTTGAGACTAAGCATGTTCTTAAACAACATGCCTCTGGCTGTTTTCCACTGGGAGGTTAGGTCTACATCCTTGGAGATCCAAGAAGCTATACTGGAAGACAGGACATGACTGCCTCATGGTCAGTGCTGCTGTGACTGGTACCCAACGCTTGGCCATAGCCCTCTAGTTATCATTTGTCTACGTGGAAGCGCCCTGTTGCCCGCTCATCAGCACCTCGTATGGACCCTCTGTGGGCCTGGTTCCTCCCGTACAGTGGAAGTGCTACGCGACTATGATCTCTGCGGTTTCCAGCAGAGGAGAAATCCAGTCATTGGAGTGATCGGTTTGAAGAGCTATCCTTGGTTAAACTCCCCGCTGTCTCTGCACTGATTTGGCAAGAGTTAAAGTAGTTAGAGGATTAGAGAAAACAAATGTCCTGTTATTTTAGAAAAGTTAATTCCTGGAATGATTGCTGCCAGGGGGCCACAGCAACAGAGCAAACAAAAAGGGAGAGATTCAGGGTAATTCTTTCCTATCAAGTTGGCATACGCCCCAGAGATTGTTCAGCAATTCTCCAGGATCAGTGAGAGAAAGTCAGCTGTGGGAACCTAGCCTTGCCTTTGCAAGCATCAGCAACCTTGTAAACACCCAGTTAAAAGGGCTCCAAAGCGAGCAGAAACATGAAACCGGGCTGGATTCCCAGCTGGTGTGAACCGGTGTCATTCCACCCACGGGTAAGCCAAGCTTCGTGGTTTCAGCTCTCCTATTGAGACTCTGCTCCCAGGTACCACCAGCCATTCCAGGCCACGGTGCGGCACCGAGCAGGCTTTGCGGCACGACCGCCTGCCGAGGCTCTGCCAGAACCTCCCTGTTCCTGGCTGCAGCAGACACACACGTTTCTGTGACAATATTTTAGACCTTATTAGAGATGAGGAACCGGCCTTAGATAGGGTACCCTCAAACTGCCCCAGCAGAACAGTGCCACGGGCCACCACACTCAAAGTACTGGAAGGAGCATATTTGCCTTTTATCAACAATAAAAAGGTGGCAAAGGAAGATTAGCCTTACATTAACCAGCACCTTTAGGCAGAGCTAAAAGCCAGGACAGAAACTGAACGGTTAAACTACATTCCTCTCAGAGTACCCGTTAAAAGAAAAGCCTGTGTCTTTAGCCAACTGCAAATCCAGTATTCTGCAAAAGTGAATTAAAGTGGCTGCAAGAGAGCTTTTCTAAAGCAGTTTACATTGGACAGATCACAAGAACAATAATCACAAAACTTGCTTTCTCTGAACCTTCCAAATTATCACATTTCTTCTTTAGACAACAACAGAAAACATCCAGAAGGGATTAAAAAAAACAACAAACAAACTCTGAAATCTAAGGGGTAAGTGCAAGGCAGTTTTAAGGGTTAAAGATCTGAAATAGAGACAAAAGCAAAAAAAGAAGAGTCAGGTCTTTTGAGTGTAGCCCAAACTCATAGTGATAGAAGAAATGAAATACTTTCTTGGTGAAAAAGTCCAAAAGCACAACAAGAAAGATAGCCAGTTCTCTCAGAATTTATAGCTGACGAACAAAACACCAGTTATTCATACAACTGTAACATCCAAGCAAAATCAGTACCTCCTTGTGCCGGTCAAACACACAGAAACAGACGGTCTTTGCCCAAAGAGATTGCAAAGCAACTGGATAAACCAGAGAAGAAGCAAAGGAAGAGGCAACCAGGAGAAGTCCTTGATGCAGCAGCTCAGCAGAGAGCTCAGGGGATGCCCTTTTATGCCCTCGCAAACCACCTGCCGCAAATCTCCGAGCATTAGTTTCAGGTGAGACACATCATTGCACCTCGGCCTTTTCACCCTTACAGACCTGCGGTGCTGTTAATGCTCTGGCAGTTTTGCTGGCTTGCTTTCCTAAAGGCAGGCTTTCTGTCAAGCTCGGGGGTAAAATAAATCAAAGAGCACTTAACACTCAAAGATCTGGCATGATAGAGTGGCCCAAATCATGTGGCTAACAGCCAGCAGGAGCTGCCCAGCCCCACATTGCAGCCCCTCTTCATCCCTGTATAGCTTTACAAGACATCTCAGCTGCATTGGACTGAATTTCAGAAGACCTTTCCTTTCCAAGAGACAGAAATAGGGACCAAAGCACCTTTCAGTTTCCAAATACCCTACAAGGCCTCCCCCCTTCATCTAGTCCCCCAAATCACTGTTCCCCAGCCCCCCACCCATGCTGAGACCTCCCTGCAGACCTATTTCTTTCCTCATCAGATGCAAGCTCTGCGAGCCCAGCTGGCTCCTAACCCACGGTGCTGAGGGGCACAGGTGTCCGTGTCCCCTGCAATGCCCATCACTGCCCTCCTTGCAGGAGAAGGGAGGACACCACCGTGTCCCAGGGACACCCCCGGCACCCCTCACCTCTGCCTTACTGCTCTGCTTTGGGGCTGCTCTTAAAGGACTCAGGCTGCAAATCCACTGCTGGGGCACCCACACCCAGCTGCTCCTCCGGAGCAAATGCCCTCTGTTTTGGCAGTGTACTCCGGAGATGTAAAAGCAAAGATATTTTTCAGATGGTTAATGTCTAAAAGAAGCACCTTTTGAGCCCAAATACCCTTTCACATACTTCCAGTTTATTCCAAACGTTAAATGGGAAAAAATAAGATTTCAGCATGGTAGGTCAAAAGAAGAGTTGCTGACATTAGCGTTTGAACAACGGCCCGAGTTCTTGATTTTTTTTTCTTCTGGAAGCTGATGCAGTTCCACGCCAACTTGCGTGGAAAACGAACTGGTTTCATTTAAACTGTATGGTTTGACATGACTGTGTAGGTCATTTAATTTCTTTTCATTTTTCAGTTTGAGAGCAGATTGCAAAACTGGGTATTAGCTGAAATCAAATGGAATTTTTTTTTTTTTTTTTCCCCTGGGTGGATGATTTCAGTAACTGATCAGCAAGGCTCAAATGACAGGCTTAGCAAGTCTTGGGCAGTTTTAAATTTCTTCTGTATTTGAACATGCAAGATTTCAATCCACTTTTCATTGCTATCCCTTCTTCTGGAGTTCAAATATTTCAGTATTTCCTGGAATGCGTATGAGCATTACAAATATAATCAGACTGAAATTCACTTTCAAAACATTTTGGCATTACAGATTCGGACCTACTTTTAAGCGTAGGCCAGATTTCACGTTCGTTTGCGTCCAGGAAGTTCAGACGGCTCCACGCGCACACCTTGAAAGCAGAAACAAACCATCTGAAATTAATGAGATAAGTGTGGGTCCCATCTTTCTAGCTGGGAAAGGTGGAGTGAAAAGTTCAAAACCAAAACCTATTTATAAAATCAAGACTATTAATTAAATGCTGAGCCAGAATGTATCAAAGGCAAAGGAAGTAATTCCATGTGCTCCACTTGGCACGGGATCAGGCCCTTCGTTTGAAATTTTGCAGAGTGAGGAATATGGAAAAGAACAGAGTGTTACCTTCTGCTGTTCAAAAAGCAAAGTCTCTTGCCCACCCTTCTAGGGAAGTTTTCTAACCAAGTGATCAGCACATACCTCCAGATCAGGGAACTGAACGATTGCCTAGCTCGTTTGAGTCTATTTTCCAAGATTTGGAGAGCTTCTGTTTGCAGTCAGTTCTCCCTGGGCTCCTCCTTGGGCTGGTGGCCGAGGTAGCTCTGCTTGGTGCTCTGTCCCTGTCCCTGTCCTTCACCCCTCTGCTTGGTACCCACCAGGCACACACCAGTGACCAAACCATGCAGTGCCTATGCCCCTCCTGTGTCCCTACTGAAATCCCTCCCCTGGGCTCACTGCCTTTTCATGGCTGTGATCATTCATTCACCCCACCTTTAATGCTACGTATCATTACTGGAGACACCAGAAGGATCAACCACAGCAACATATATGACAGATTTTTCTCAGTATTCCAAGGCCTGTCACCCCTTCCCTCTTCCCTTCTTTCCTCTTCTATTTTATTTCCTCTTTTATCTTTGCTCTTCTGTGTTTTCTTCTCTCTTCTTTTTTCTTTTTTTTTTCCCTTTCTTCTTCTATTTTCTTTTTTCCTTTTCTGTTTTCTTCTCTTCCTTTTCTTTTTTTCTTTTCTTTTTGCTTTTTTCTCTCTTTATTTTCTTTTTCTCTTTTGCCTTGCCTTTCTTATTCTCTTTTTTCCACCTTAGATGTAAAACCATCTTTTTTTCAGCTTCTCCTAGTGCTGCCAGTAGTTCTTCCTGGGAATATACATTGCAGCTAATCTCCCTAACCTTAAAGTCACTATCCCAGTCAGAAAATGAGATTAACTTCCTGAATTTTTTGCAGTTGCTGCCAGAAAGGCGAAACTCTAAAAGTTTGTGATCTCAGTTTTATATGTAAGCAACCACTAGGTACAAAGATACTATCTGTTTATACCCAAATGATCTGTGGAGGTCTTTCACAAGCCCTTTGGGGAGGCTTCTCTCTGCTTCAGGAACGGGAGATTGGGAAACTGCGGTTGTTCATATTGGTTTTACAGGAAAAATAGAATGTCCTCACTTTGCAAAACAATTTAACTTCTCTGCTATGCTGCAACACATGCATTTTAAAATCAACACAATGGCTCTGCAAGACAGACAATGGATTCCATCTGTCTAAACAGAGATGGCCTCTGCTATCAGGTCAGCTTGCAATCTCTACTTTGTCCTTCTGATTGGAAAGTACCCAACTACACACAGACAGCTTAAAAGAAGGGAATGGGACTTGCCCAGCACCAAACAGAAGATCTGTGGCACGCAGATTTTCCCATAGCCCTTGGTTAGCCCAACAACCATTGGACCAGTCTTCTTCACACGAGGATAAATCCTTAAAAGCTATGGAAACCAAGAGAGCTATAACAAATTCCACCATTTCAAGACCTGCTCCTGTATCTGCTGCTGCTATCAGTCTTTATCCCACCTTAAGAGTTTGGTTTCCGGCTCTTTCTTCCATGAAGAATTTGAAGAACTGCCTTTGATCTTATTTGTAGAAAGAGGTGGGGAATGCACTTGACCACTTCAATTAAGACTGCTTTCAATCACACAATGCCTATTTTCATAAGACTGTTCATACCGCAAATGTTCATATCCAACCTATTCAAATGCATGCTGTGTAACGTGAAAGAGCATCTATTTCAATTTATCATGGAACGTCAGCTTGATTCCAGCTTTCAGCTGCTGACTGAATGCCCAGGTAGTACTATCAACAACCAGATATTTTAAAAATCAGCAGCAGAATTAACTTCCAACAATTTCCTAAAAAACTCCTAAAAAAATCAGCTCCCCAAAGCCCAGAGAACTAAGCTGGACAAATTCCAGGCCTGCAAGGAAACCAGCAATGACCTGCATTTTGTTCCACACACAAATATATGTATAAGAGATGTTGCCAGCTCTACCAACTTTATCACAAATCTTGCTATTGCTTCTTTTCCTTTTAAAATCTCATCTAGGTACATTGTTCTATCATACTATTTTAGAACTCTCTTCTGAACTTTTAAACTGCTCCTGATTGTTTTAGGGTCTGATTCTGGGTATTTGAGTATTTAAGGTTGGCAATAGTCCACTTTTCTCACAATAAGCTACTCACAAAAAAGGTTAGGATTTCTCCTTCCCTCAACCACAGTTCAGTAAATGAGTCTTCTACTGATGTCACCCACTACTGTTGCTAATAGTACAGTCGTTAATGCAAGCACAAATATCGCATAAAGCCTTGTGGGGCGTTTGATTTAAGAAACACTTAAATGTTAGATCATATTATAATTTAAAGTGAAAGTGCAATGACAAGAGAGAGAGAAAACACTTTTTAACCCTACCAAAGAAACAAAAACCCCAGTGTTTTAAGGTTTCTGGATGAGAGCATAGAAAAATACGAAAGCATTTCCCATAGGAAGTTAAAGAAATGACGGTTTGTGTACCTGGAATCTCTGATTATTTTAAAGCATTTCCAGAGAGAAAATATGTTAATAGTTTATCTATAAGCAAATGACACGATCTGGCATATTCAGAAACATGAAAAAATTCATGATGCTGACTTGGGTTCAGGCTCAAAGTCCACTGAAATCAATGTGAATTTCCCTTCGTTGCCTTCAAAGGGCAATGGATTAGGCTTTTAATTCTCCAATGCTTATGGCACAAAACAGATCTGTAATGTTTTCTAATAGTTTCCATGCTTTAGGGGAATCAATTGCTTGGTCAGAGGTACAATGCATTGGAAACACGTGCTCTAAAACGCCACAAATGCAGTTGTAAATGCAAAGGAGAGAGGACAACCAGTGCATTAGGAGAGAATTTGAAGAAGGCAAGAACATAAAACCACACAAACCAAGCGAGCAAGAACGAGAGAATCTTCAAAAGTATCAACAATGTCAAATTTGTTAACAAATTAACATTTCTTACCAAATTAACGTAATTGACGGAGCATAGCAGGTCATCACACCTCACCAGGTCTAAGGTAGTTAATACTGGTTTGCAACCAGGGGATCCCGCCATTCGGTTTTGTCGTGTAAGCTCTTGCCAGGTCTGTTAGAGCCAGAACTGTTCTGCGGAGGCATGGGCGGGCTTGGGCTGCACACAAGGGCTGCAGATAACGCGGCAGCCTTACTTACCGTACCACCGAATCTGGAGTTTTCTGTCAACACAGATGTAACTGAGTGGAAGTCTCAAGCAGCGTTTTCTCTTTGATCCTGATTATTCTTAAGGTTCTTTCTCTGCCTCAAGCTGTTCACCATCAAATATGTCCCTTAAAGCACACAGAATTTAGTAAAATGGATATATTACACCGAGCGGGCAGAACTGCCTAAGAGTACAAGCAGTTGGACAATGGGTTTTGTTCCTGAAAACTCGACTTCAGAAAAATGGTGCCCCAGTGCCTCGTGTATAGTTTTGCAGAGTGACTGCTTCATGATCCCGTTTTCCTCTGGCTAGATTGCATTTCCCATTAAGCAGCACAGTATACTCTCATGATAAACTTGTGTGATGATATATCACAGGAGTCCCGTGGCCACCTGGCCTGAAGATGAAAGGGGCAGGAGACACTTGAACCGTGACTTGCAGGACGCTATGCAGCAGCATTGCTGAATCAGTATTTCCACCTTTCAGCTAAAAGCCTTCACTTTTGGCTACGGAAGAGAGAAAGAGTTTTGATGAAAAGACCAAAAAATTTATCAGAGAACTGTTGCTTTTCTCACGCAACGCTTGCTTTAGTCAGAGGCTCAGTCCCCCAGAAGAGAGCTTCCTTGGGAAACGTACACATTACCCTGTGTTTTTATACACAAATTTTTAATGTGAAACTTTACCTTCTAAAATGGATCTGCAAGGGATGAGAGCTACATACGCATTCCTTTACCAGGTGACACTTCTTCAAATTTCTTCTTGTACTTTAAAGCTGTTTTGGCCAGGTTGGGGTAGTTATTAGACAGACAAATGGAGAAATAGCTGAAGCACAGAAGTAGTTGCAGTGACGTGGGCTCCTCCCCAGCCTGCTTCCCAGAGTAACTTGCAAGTAAGCAGTGCGACACTACTCACTGTAAATTAGACCATTGTGGAGGCCTTTTAAGGCAGGCAGTTTAGTGTACCCTTTACCCCATGATCTTTAAGAATGTCTTGTTAACTAAGGGCTAATCGGTGCTTGCTAATTCACTTTTATCCGTAGCTCTGCAGAATAGAAGAAAACAGTAAAAGTTAACCACCTTTCCCCACCTCAACCCTCGCTTGCTCCCCCTTCAATGCTTGACACAGCCTGAACCAAAAAAAGAGATCTTGTTGCAAAAGTTTCCTGGGTCCTTGGCATATGTGATCCCAGGCATTTTTCTCACACATCTGATCCAAATTCCAGTCACAACAGAAACATACAGTAATTGAATTGATTGGTTGTCAGCTTTAAAAAGGTGACTGTATCGCTGTTTATCAGTGTATTTTTATCACATTGGCCAGCATCGTGCAGCCTTCTGTGTAAGGAGGTTACTTGATCCTGCAGGAACGGCTCTGAGGTTGGTTGTCTTTTTTTTTTCACCAGCTAACAGCGTTTAGCATTTCACCAGGCCACATTAAACTCAATGTACAAGCAGTTAAGAAAAGTACTGTATCTGGCACTGTTTAATGTCACTGACATGAAATGGGAGCAGCTGTGCCAGCATTCCTGAACTCTGAAAGTACTTTACCTTTCCTCTGTCTTTTGGCAATTAAATACATTTTAATACATTTTGGGGAAATAAATACATTTTAATACAGTGCTATAATGTTAGGAAGGTCAAAGGATTAACTATGTCTTGTCATTTAGATATTAAAAGAAATCACGACCGATTTAGCCACAGAGATGCCTAGCTGCCTTTTATCGCCAGGTTCGCCAGGCTGAGGACTTCCAGTGCTCTGTGAGTGGCAGAGCTGTATGACAATTTAATAAAAATGCTCTCTTTGAGTATGCATGCACACTCACTGGAAGAGTTATTCTGACTGCTACTTTAGCCTTAGCACACTGTCGTCAGACATCTTTGGGCTGAGCTTTAATCTTTGAAAAAGAAAGGCCAAAACTCTGATTAATATCAACAGGCACCAAAAGCCTCTCTTTCAATGAATTTGAAAAAAGAGGACCTTTACAGTTTATATGCAAGTCAAGAATAGGGATATTTTCCCTTTCTCTGCCTGTTTTTATATGAAAAAAACCCCACACACTTCTTTCCATTGATTTTGATTTTATGAAGCGGAGAAGAAAAGGAGCATTTGCCTTCCAGAACAATTAAGTGATCCCTTTCAATAGATCAATCTTTGCACGAATATGGCTTCGTTGGCCTTTGCACACAGGCTGGATAGCTGCTGAGGCTGGTGGGCTTCTGCTTGTACAGGTATCTTGTTCCTCGCAGCCACTAATCAAAAAAGACCTGCTTTTGAATGTCAGTTCTAGGGCACGCACTGCAGACAACCGTGCAGGGACTTCCCAAGTGCGTGGGAAGATTCTGGGGAAGAGATACCAGGAACAAGATCTGCATAGGAGCAAGAAAAATCCATTACTGTCCATTTGCCTGTTGTTTGATTGGAATTTTCTTTTGATGCATTAAAATATCCCTCAGCGAGATCCTCAGGCTGTGCAAAACCAGCCTGACTCCACCAATTTTGCAGTTTTCTGGGTGATTTATACCTGGTGAAGAGCTTTACTAGCTTGCATGGAAAAGAAAACAAGACAGTTATAAGAGGAGGGCCGAGGAAACATTTTTCATGGTCAAGATAATATAAGAACAGCAGGATCCCCCAGAGCAGAGAATGGAGCCAAAGGGGCCATGGACCATGGAGTCAGAACAGATGCTAAAATGGAAATCTCCCTTTCCAACAGTAGTTACAGCCTCCTGACAAACAGCTATAGGTAGGTTCAATTTTGAACCAGGCAGCAGGTGTGTCCTGAATCTCTCTTTTTTTTTTTTAATACAGCAATGTGTAAATCAAGACAAATTAAAGCCGATACCACACACACTCACGTCATGGCAGCACCAGCAGATTCCTTTCCAATTTAAGCAGAGAAAAACAAATATTCATTGCCAGAGGCAGCTGTGTATAGTCATTCCTAACTACATCCCTTCCTTGAAATTGGAGGGATCTCAGTTTATGAGGTCCAGAATCCAATGTGATGGTTGATTTCCAGTTTTGCAGTACAAGAGAAAACCATTTTGAAATTACAAGATTGTCAAAACGCAATTGAGCTCTAGAGACACGTATTCCTGAAGATTCTTGGGAAGACTGCAGTAAATTTTGTAAATACTCTTTTTCTGCATTTATTCATTCATTTTTAAAGGAAAAAGGTACTATAACAGCTTAGATATTATCATGACAACTGTTTAACTGTCTTCCAAATAATCCAAAATCAAAAGATCAAACCTTGTGAAAGGGCAAAATTTCATGATCAGACCTCGGAAGCTACAGGACTCTTTAGGCTCCCAGACACCCACCTATTTAAAGACTTCCATTTATTTCTGACTTGAAGAAGTTAGCAACAGTCTGCGTATGACTAAAACGCTGAGAAATGGTATCTGGATTTCTGCTATTGCAGTAAGTACTGGAGGTGAGACAAAATAACGTCTCTGATTATCCCTTTAGGCATTTGACTGTCAACATAGCAGAGAGGAAAACACTAAAAAAAAGAAAAAAAAAAAGGGAAACACTGTTTGCGTGTGAACTCTGCACAAAATACATTATGGAGTTAATAGCCCGATATTCAGGTGATTTAAACCAGCATTGTTACGTTAAAGTCAAAGAAGCTCTGCCAATTTACTGTAGCTAAGGATGTGGTGATTAGCTATTTCCATTGCTTGGAAAAGCACAGAAAAAAAAGAATTTTTTAGCAATCCTTGAACAAAACTGAGCAATATTTTACTATATCTTATGTTTGTGATTCTTAGAAAGGGGAAGAAAAGAGCCCTTAACAAAGTAAAACCAGCAAATTTATTTGTGAACGTTATCCGACAGTGCTAAATAGTTTTCATTAGTAAACAAAGTTCAGTTCAATACCAGATTATCCATTTTACGCGAAGCTGAATTCAAATTGCTGCTTTTCTCATTACAAAAGGGATGCTCCCCTTAGATTAAAAGGAAGGTGGACTATATCAAAACCTCTTCCAGTTCAGTTTCAATTCTTCCCCTATGGTATCCCTATTCTCAATTCAGACTTATTTCTATATTTATTTAAGAAGTCACTCTTCCAGGATCTCATGATGTCTTTAGCACATGGATGGAGTATAGAGTTTGGTGCCAGGAATGCAGTGCAAGAGAGAGAAAAAAAAAACAAAAACACCAAAAATACCCCAGAGAAGATCTGAAAAAAAAAAAAATAAAAGAACAAAACCACAGAGAAAACAAGCAAACAAATGAACCAAAACACACTGGGCTTCAAAAATGAGCAACCACAGTGGGGTTCCGCTGCAATTTGATTATGTAATAACCTCTTTTCTTCCCCCAGAAGGTAACGCAGAGTTGCGAAGTTCAAATGTAATACAGAGAACGTTGTTTGTTAGAGTGGAAACAGAGTGACAAGCTAGTTATAATGCCAGGACTGTTTCCGATACTTTGAGAGAAATACGGAGGTTACGTGTTGAGTGTCAATTTGAGTTAGTTTTATTTAGTTCTGGGAATAGAAAGGCTTTGCCTTGCTCCCAGGGTGCACACAACAAAGGTTAGAACCTTCCCGTGTGCTGAGTTTACTTTAGCTGTAAATTACATACTGCGATAGTGGAGCATGGCACGTCTTCCGTGAGTGAAGTACTGCCAAATTGTTTTGTAGAGAAGAAATCGCTCTTCTATTAATCTTCTCATTATTTGTCATGGATCAAATTCTTCCACCTTCCTGCAATGCACGGTGCCTTCCTTCCTCTTAAGAGTGACCCTGCTGCGGGATATGGTTTTACCAAATTTGAGGAAGGTTTGTCAACTCTTACCGTGTTTTAATCATGGAGGTGGACCGAGTGAAAAGCTTTGCACAGATTTTAACTCGTGTTTTCTCCATACTGAAAGGTGCTTTGGATGACAACTAGAGTCAGCGATAGGGATCAGTACCTACCCACAGAACCAGACTGAAAAGCCTGGCAAGTTCTGGTATTTGACATTCAGCATGTGGTTTTGTGTGGATCGATGTTTAATTAACAGTACCCTAGGCCTTTCTGAATAAAATTACAAAAGACTATTCAATCATAGTTTGTCTCTCAACCGGTCTTGGAATAGGCTTGTTTCATAACTGAAGAGCTGTGCCAATTTCAGCTTATTTCTGCTAACACGCTGGGATTGTCATGACCATGCAATGTAATATAAAGACATATTGGTAATTGGGAATACCAGGGAACAGAACTGAGTTTTGCAATCGTTACTCTATCCATGATTTAAAATGGAGATGAACAAATGCTCATGCCTGATAGTTCTGCTTAAAATCAATCAGATCAACCACCAATTTGTACACAACTGATTTTCTACTAAAATAACCGTACAAGGCAGCTTATGCAAGTGTAGAGTCTAGCATGCAGATTTTTAAGGTTCTGCTTCTTTTCACTAACATTTTGTCTTTCTGGGGACAAACATTTAGGCAGTTACTGTAATTAAGATAAGAACTCCATTTCCCACATGAAGTACAGAAAATGAATAGCCGCACAGGACTCTCTAATTACATTTACCCCCCACCCCCCAAGAAAATCTTTCACTCAGACAGTATGAGATTGTTTATTTGATACATCAGTGTCAGAATCATACAACCACACACGGAAGAAAATTGGGAATTAAATGATGTCTTCTCTTTGAGTCCCACTAGGGGAGCTGAAGGGAGCAAAGAGAGGACAAAGTAACGTGAACTCAGTGTGAAGGCATGTAGCTAATGTTCCTTATCTGACCTCGTGCTGAGCCACAGCACCAGTGCGTAGCAGTTCTTCTATGGCGTCATCCTCATACCCCAGCATATCCTTCAGTATCTCCACTGTGTGCTGCCCAACAAGCGGAGGTGGTTTCGGATGTGACACAGCAAATTCACTGTATCTGACACCTGGTCCTGTAAAAAAAGCAGATAGGAGGGAAATTATTTTCAAAAGTTACCACCCATGTTTGTATTGAAGTGTCTATGTTAATTTAAAGGAAAGTATCTCATTTTTCACAGCAGTCTTGTCATAGTCCTTATCACAGAAATGTTATATTCTGGAATTATAGACTAAAAAAAAATAATCCAGTTCACAATAATGTACCAATAAGCCGGTTTTAAGTAGTAGTTTTAAGTAGTCTATTCATAGTTATAGTCCTTATTATATACACAAAAAGAACTTACAGAAAAAGTTATATGTAGTTATGTCTTTGCCTACGATACTACAGCTTTACTTAGAAATGCAAAGAAATACATAGAGCATTTTAATAGGCAGAACAGTGCTTGACTTATTTCTGAAGAAACTGAGTATCAACCAGCAAGGGAAGTGAATCACAGCAAGAAGTCATCCTGTAAGGGCATGGGTAGGAAAGTTCACTACTTGTAGTTATTTGAGGAGAGATGCTGACAAAGGTCATGCAGCATGCCAAAATAGGTCATTTTTTTCAACAGTCTTCATCAACTGTAATCAAATGGTTAATATGGTAAAGGTATCCACCTCCAAGCAGGACAAAATAAAATAAAGGGTGCTTAGAAAAACAGTTTTTTCCAAGCTAATTTGGTACATTGCTGAAGACTATGCTCCTGGAAGAGGTCAAGTATGGTTCCTGTGTTTACAAAGGAAAGGAGATGGAACTGGGGAATTGTAGACCAAACCGTTGAACTTCAGGTTCCATTAAATACTGGAACGAATAATCACGATGAAAGTACTCAGGATACGAGTAACAGCCAGCATGTGTGTGTTAAGAACAAATAGTGGACACTCGGTCTCTTGTCTTTCTACCATCTAACTTTAGATGCCAATAGACTAGCTATAGATGTTCAGCTGCTTAAGAGTACCTTTGGAGTCACTGCAGGTGAAAAGACACACTTACAGTGTAGTTCTTCTAAGACACTGGTAAATGGCTAAACCTGGCCAGATGAATTGTGATGACCTACATTTCTCCATAAAGGAGAGGGTAGACAAGTACCTTAGATGCAGACCTCTACCACCCAGACATCCAAAGTCAGGTGATATGGCCCTCTGACCACTAGGATGCCAGATCAAGATTTGACTTTCAGAAAGAAAATTCTCTGCTATTTTCCGTAAGCTCACTAAAGTAACATGGTCTAGGCAAATCCAAAGCCAAGTGCAATATTGAGAGGGAAATCATATTCAGAGAATTGCTACCTGGGATCTTCTAAAACAGAAGAACATTTCAAGTGAGCTCCAGAGGAATCTGTTCAGGTTGAAGCACTAATCAGTACATTTTTAGTGGGTTGGCTGATGGAGCTCAGATCGTACCTGCTCAGGTTTCTGAGGACTTCAAGCTAAAACTAACTGTGAAGCAGATTTCACAATGACCTGGCTACACGGGAGAAACAGCTTGATGAAACAGGGTGAAATTCAGTACCGTCAAGGGGAAGGAACTACATGTAATTATATAAATACAGGGCAGGGGACAAATAGGAAGGTAGGAATAGCTAGTGGTTATTCTAGATCACAAAGTGAAGATGAGTCAACAACATCATGCTGTTGTGAAAAAGGCAAGCGTCATACAGGGATGCACAAACAAGACAGAAGCCTGCAGAACACACGGAATAATCTTTTTGCTCTAGTTAGAGCTGGCAGGTCACAGCTGGAGCAGTGTCTGGTGTGGGGCTCCCACTGCACAGCCATCTGGAACACCTGAAGAGGTTCTACAGGACAACAACCAAAATGATCAGGGAAAACACGGCAGACTGAACAAAGTAGGAACGTGGGCCTAAAGAGAAAGAGCAGGGAAAAATATCTTCAAAACAGTCTTCAAAAAATGTAAAAAATAACCAACAACAAAAAAACCCACCCCCCCCCAAAAAAAAAATCCATGCAACCTTTCTGCAAGGAAGGTTCATCATGTCCATGATGAATGAGAAATAACTGATTTAAATTGCAACAAAGGAAACTGAAGTTAGGTACTAGAAAACAAACTTTTATAATGGTAGGGGTAGCAAAATACTGAAACAGGCCACGTGAGGAGACCGAAGAGTTCTTATCCATCAGGTCTTTAGGAACAAGAATTATTCTAGCATAGCTGATCCTACAGCTGATCCCTGGGGCTTGCTGATGGATTAGATGATCCCTCACAATCCCTTTCACCCACTAATATTCATGAAAGCTAAGAAACAGCTCACATCAGGGATAACTTTTCTGTTAATGTATTCCTCTAATTCTACTCACTTTGAACGCACTCAGTTCAATTTTCAGAGGAAAGCCCAAGTGAGAGATCAGTACATTTTAAAGGGACAGGTGACATCACCAGGCAATATTTGTATTAATTCCTCTTCCTAGGACTGACTGAGGGCTGAACTGGCACTCGTGCAAGCCACAGGAATGACCTATCTGTGCCAAATGAAATGCTTCTGAAAATAATATCTGAGCAAAAATGCCCCTTAGAGATTTATTAGTCTAGAAATTCAAGGCAGCCACAAAACTATTAGGGAATTTCTATTGAAAATATATAATAATATATAAACATAAAGCAACCTTGTTTGAGGTGTTTGTATCTGAAAACTTTTTATACCGAGAATTCAGCAAACCCTCAAAGGAACTAGTTTAGTAGCTATACACTTTTCACTTGCTTGTACAAATTTTTGCTAGTATAAAAATTGCATACCTCAAACCCTGGGAGTTTTTGCAGTGATGTCAAAAGACACAGAATAAAACCTCTAATGAGAGAAAAACAAAACTGACATTAAGTGTACAACAGGCATAGAACGCTTCACACTTCCCAAAGAAATTAATCTTACAAACTAGAGCATGCTAGAAAATTGCACAGCAATTATAAAACCAGTGTCTTCCTTGAGCTTTTATTGTTTGATGCATAATTCATCACGCTACTTTTCACTTTGACAGAGTTATAAAGTTATCTGCATTCATTCAAAGGACCTACTTGCTAATGATCCATCATTAACGATTCTCTGTTCTTTCCTTGTGTAACTTCTACTTGGCTTCTGTGTCAATTAGGAGGGTGCAAAGCTTGCCAGTCAGGCTTCAGCAATCCCACGCTCCTACGGAACAACGCTCCCGGAGAGCAACCAGCAGAATGCTATGCAAATGCTAATTAAACACAACTGCCTTATGAGGAAACCATCGCTTGAGGCAGAGAGAGGTGAACTGCTTTAATTAAGGCCAGAAGCATTTGCATGTGGGTGAGTTACAGGGAGCCTTGCAGATGAAAACAGGCTTTTGCTGGGGTAGAAGCAGGGTTACTGGTTGGAGGAGGAGGTAAGACAGCAGTCACCTGTGCATCCATCCTGGCTGTACGCAGGCCACCATACTCAATTCAGCCCTGAAGTTACAAGGACGCGTATGGTCACCCGAAAGAAATCAATGAAGGAATGAGTGGTAGCTGTGATTTACCTTTGTCCTGTTATAATTAAAAGGAGGCGGTTTCTCTTTTTGCTTTATCATTGCCAGTTAATCAGAGCTCTTTTTCCACATTTAAATTCTAGGCTAATCTTCTTTTACTATTGTTATCATTCTGACTTTGGCACATTGCTAAAATACATGCTGTGCACACCATGTAATGTACAAGAGGTAATAGTGCAACAATAATATAAAAGCCGTATCAGTTGCAACCACAATCAAAACTGTACCAAGATATCTCGAAAACTTCCCCGGTACTTGAACTCAACATCATCATAATAAATTCTATTAACGCTAGTATTGCTAGGCATCGAACTGAGCTATTAGGTTAAGACACAGTAAACTCATTAAAGCAAAAGACAAAAATGAGATAAAATCACTGAAACAGGTCCATAGGAAGGGCTCTGCAAGAACGAAACGCCTTTGAACATTCACCCTAAACAGGTGAAACGCAGCAGTCTTTGCAACATGTCACTGGGCATTGATGAGATTTGGGGCTGCAGAAGCAAAGTCAGTTTTACTCTACAAGTAGCAAAGTTGAATTTGAATGATATTAAAGGTGCAAAGCACAGTACATAAAAGTGGATAAAGGTAATAATCTTTGCTTTGTCCTGACAAATAGCGGTCCTGCAGCTCTGTGCAGCAGTCACAGGATAACTCTTCCTCCACAGCACAGGTTAGAGCATATTGAAGCAATCTAACTCTCAAACTATGTAAGAGGAATCAGGCCTGGGGACAGCCAAGCTCAGGGAAAAGTCATGATTATTTGTTATTATTCAAGTGGGACAAGGAAAAGAAAGGGGAAGTTTGAACTAATGTATGTATATACATTCTGCTTGCAACATAACGTCTCCATTTGCAAAAAAGAGCAATGAGAAACCCAACACCACTCTTTCATTAGTTCGACCCCAGCTCACAATGCAGTTTATATACATGTAGGAATCGCAGGAAAACAAACTATATTGGGTTTGCATGGCCAGGTTTTGGTAGCAGGGGGACTACATGGGTGGCTTCTGTGAGAAGCTGCCAGAAGCTTCCCCCATGTCCGATGGAGCCAACGCCAGCCCATGGAGGCCCACGCTGGAGCAGATCCCCACCTGCAGACCGGGGAGGACCCCACGCAGGAGCCGGGGGATGCCCCAAGGAGGCCAGGAACCCGTGGGAAGACCGCGCCGGCCCAGGCTCC
>NW_009613245.1:26837-27432 GCF_000690535.1 Cariama cristata | reverse complement strand
AGTCCTGCCCGTAGGAGGAAGGAGCGGCAGAGACAGCGGGTGATGGACTGACCCCAACCCCCATTCCCTGTCCCCCTGCACTGCTGGTGGGGAGGAGGGAGAGAAAATCAGGAGTGAAGTTAAGCCCAGGAAGAAGGGAGGAGTGGGAGGAAAGTATTTTTAACATTTGGTTTTATTCCTCATTATCCTACTCTGCTTTGATTGGTAATAAATTAAATTAATTTTTCCCCAAGTCGAGTCTGTTTTGCCTGTGACGATAATTGGTGAACGATCTCTCCCTGTCCTTATCTCGACCCACCAGCCTTCCGTTGTAGTTTCTCTCCCCTGTCCGGCTGAGGAGGGGGATTGATAGAGCGGGGGGCACCTGGCCTCCAGCCAGGGTCAGCCCACCACGCAAACCAAACACTTGTGTCTCTTCCAATAACATGGTGTTGCTACATAACAGTTTTGCAATTCCAATGAAATATCATCAGCAGTCAACAGCGATGGCCCAGAGCCAATGCATTTGCACCCAGATCCCATATACGCTACAGGTCAAGTGTTCGGAGCACACAATCAGCCGGTTACGAAACTGGCCTAAAGGAGGATCAGCCGG
>NW_009613245.1:21870-26817 GCF_000690535.1 Cariama cristata | reverse complement strand
GCAGTGACTTTTAAGGCAATGAAAAGGAAAACAATACAGAATAAGTCAGCAAGAAGGGCCGTGAAGGATATTTGGGCATTAGAAGTGATGTATGTAGGGATATGTTACTAAGAGTAGACCACGGAGACTTCACTTTGAGTGTCTGGTTTCTACCCATGACTTCTGTCAATCGTTACTCACAGTTGAGAAGATGGGGTGCCCGAGCACACAGTACAGCCCAGCTTGGCTACACTGCCTTTACACCAGGCTCCTTCCCCTTGATGAAACACAAAGTAGAAAAGTACACAGACAAAAATGCTCATTAAAAAGTCCTGCTAGTACAAGTAGTGCACACAGGCTTCAAGGAAATCTTCAGAATGAATGATCCGCTCCATCTTAACTGGAGAACTCCCACATTTTTCTGTTTCTTACCACAGATCTGAAAATTTGGGAGTTTGGGGTACTTTTCAGGAATCTAATCACTGGGAAAAATCCTTTCCTTTTGCATTACACTAGAACTGGTGATTTACCTTTTAAGAACAACTCATAACAGATTTGGAAAAAAAGCAATTAAGGAGATAATATTCAAAAAGACTTGCTCCTCCTTCCCTCGCCGCAGCTTCCACTTCCTCCCCTACTCAGAGCACAGCCACACAGTGTTCACTTGGCATCCAGCTCAGCTGAGAGGGTGGAAAACTTTGGCAGGATGAGTAGGAATGAGTAACTGAGAGTGGAGAGGATGGACAAACTTTTTCAAATGGTAAGAAAAAAAAGCAAACTTTATTCTAGGTGCCATACAAACCCAGGTATAAATAAATCAGTAAATAGTAGTCGTACATCAATACTAGAAATATCCGTAAGCCATCTGTTTGCCTTTTCTCATTTGGCCAATGCTGACTGCCATGGGAGCGCTCTGAGGACCGTCCAACGTCACAAGAGTCAAGAATGTAAAAACTGAAGCATTGTGAGGGGAATGAGTTCACAGGCAGAGCATAAACACAGTTTATGTGTGATAGCCATAGATGGGTGTCTAAAACTCAAGCCATTTTTAAACCCACACTTAGGCATTCAAAGCATCCATTACATAATTCTAAAAACCCTTTGCCAAGTACATTTATAAAAGTACTTTCTTACCTGAAGCTGCACACATAGAAATGCATTAAAAAACATTTTATGTATTTCCTATCAACCAACATCCTGGATATAATCAGTGTAAATACCACTCAACACTTATATAACACTTTACATTTTCAAAGTGTCACCATACTAACTGTACCTAATTAATCTTGCATGACTGCTGGAGTAAAGGAAATCATTTATCAGTCGCTCTGGTTGCATATTTGAGAGTAATCCCACATAATTACACCATTCAAATAACGCAATTTTGCAAGAGAACTCTTGGCACCAAAAAGTTTTAAGACAGTTGCAGTAAGGTGGTGTCTACTGCTTCCCACGTGTATCACCTCACAACGCGGAAAATTTGGCCTAACTTTCGTACAGAATCACATGGCCGCACCCCTTCCTGAAACCCCCAAAGACCTTAGGAGAAGATTCAAAGAAAGACAGGAAGGAAGATGATGAGGAAGAATACCCAGAGGTAGCAATTTTAAAGAACCGTAAATTCCCTAGGTAATAATCTGTAGCTCCATTTCCTAAGGAAAAAGTTTACGTGTCTGTGCTGTCTTTCTAATCATCTGTTTGTCTGCCTTGTCCCCGCCACACACAGTAACTTCTGAACCTGTCAATCTTGACAAAAGTGTAGAAATCCCAAGGAAAATTAAGTTCTTAGCAGTGTTGTGAAAATTGGCAACTGCTGAAGGACAGACACCCAAACTACTTCCCTGATGACATTAAAAAAACCCAAAGAAGGCAGCTGTTATATATTCTGTTTGGCTAAAAATGGCTCACCAGCAAGTACAGACACAGCTCGGTAAGAATCACCTAGCACATACCGCCCTTCGCTGGGGAGACAAGGCGTACAGGACTTGAGGAAACTTCAAGTTATCATACAGATTACATATAGGGTTTATAAAGGATGTAAGTTTGAAGGAAACCAAAAATTAGTTCCAGTGTTTGTGGAACAACATCTTCTAGGCATCTTTTCTACAGTACTGTGGAAGGTGTACTCAGGGTGGGCAAACCCCAGGCAAGGAAGTTGGAGACTTCTAGTTTAACATGAATTGCTCTTCCAGGAAGGAGCTGAAGAACTAGATGGCAAAGAAGAGTAACTAGGAGAAGCCCTGCAAAACTCTAAAAGGAAAAGCCTACAGAGGCAAGCCTAAACTACCGAAAATCCAAGCTAAAAACATAATTTGTCTCAAGTCATAATCTAATCAATACAAAACTCGATATATAATCCCACCACAGGATGCGGGTTAACCACAGGATGTGTATCTAATGCAGAAATTACGGGGTGAGGCTGAAAGGCTTGAGCCCTGCAGGAGGTCAGACTATACGATCATAATGGTTATTTCTGGGCATAAAACATACGAATTTCTGAAATGCCCATAAGCAAAACTGATTCCACACAACGACGGCCTACCTGAACCTCCTCTGATGCTTAGGAGGTCAAGCCACACACTGTTTCACATAGACATCTTTACTGCAAACCCAAAGGCCTTAATTACTGTATCTTAAGGAGTGTAATTAGTGAGAAGCGCGCTCCTAGAAAAAAGAAAATGCTACCTGAAATGAGCCTCTTGTAAGGACAGAGAATTGCCTGGTTGCAACACACTCACATGATGCTGGAAGCTGAATCATGCCCCCAGCTGTGCAGGAAGGCAAGAAGCTCCTCGGGGCCCTCCTACTGAGCCTGGTGAAAACTATTTCCAAGTCCCATGCCTTGTGGTTAGTATGACCCTGCATGTTGGAATAAGACACGCCAGCCAACCCAGAAAGTGTCTGTATCTCCTCAGTACACCAATTTGTCCTCTCCTGTGTCCTGTCTCCAGCTATAAGTTAGATTCTTTGGCTCTTCAGAGACCCCAAAAGTAATCCTCTTGGCCAGCTGTGCATCATCAGAGCGGGAGCAGATGAGCTCTTCCTTGCAGATGAGCTCTTCCTTACTCTTTAGGCAACCAGCTGAAGCCCGGATACCTGAAGTTGATTCTAGTCTCTTAATTCAGGGATGCAAGGCAATACACACTGAAGAACAGACACAGCCTGATCCTAAGGCTGGGGATAATTTTCTCTCTAATCTCTTACTCTTACTTTTTCAGGGTAGGAGGCTTTAAGCTTTTTCCAAACAACTGGTAAAATGAACTAAAAATTAAAAACCTTTAGGCCTTCTTTTAACATAAATCTGAAAGAATATTCAAAACAATCTCCTAAGCAACGTTTGAAAATGCATTTATCGCTCCCGAACACCCCGACAAGGTTCACAAGTCTGATCCTCCAGCTCCTAGGGAACATTCTTTTGTGGCATGTCCTTGAAGTCTTTAGTTATTTCTGTACCCTCCGTAAGCATGGACATCAATCAGAACAGGGCACAAATTATAGCACAGAAGAAAACAGCATTTTTCTATGTCACCTTTTTATACCCCTACAGAGCGGAGTAGCTCTTTTCAGTACACCTTGTAATGGGAATTTATGTTAAGATGATTATTTGTGATGGCTCCAATCATGGTTCTCCAAGTCTCTTTTCAAAGCCAGGGGTGTCTGTTCCACAGGTCTACCTGGCATTCCTTTATCAAAACCCACTGTAACAGCTCCTTTGGCAACTAGAGTTAGTAGCCAGAAGAGAAAGTGAGCTGGGTGGAAAATGGTTCATGACAGCAGCAGTCTATCACGTTCCTTTGCTTTATTTCCCTAACCTCACCACAACCCATTTGTATATAAGTACAGATGATTTATTCATTTATTTAGGATGATTAATGTCTTACGACATCCATCTTAGCCTGTTAAGAAAAAGAAACTGAGAAATGAAAGCCTTCTTCAGTCCACCTGTAGCAGAACTATTTTCAACCGCTCCTTAAGACTTTCACATTGACTCATTTTTCCTCAACATTCCCTTGTTTTGGCCAAAGGATTCTCAGAAGGGGTGCATTGTTGTAAAAAGGCAGAGATCAGACAGTTAGTTAGATGTCAAATCATGTGTCTGTCATGTGCCATATGCGTATTGCCACGCACATTTATTCTACACATCTGTAGACTGTTCCTCTGTGGCCACAGTACACAGGCACATAAACCTTCACATTTGGAAAATTCAACAGTCGGTCGATACTTTCTTGCCTGGTCAGTGACCCACACCAAGTAAGCATCTGCTGAGTGAGTACTAAAATAATGGAAAAAGCCATCAGCTGCAGCACAGCCAAGGAAATTCTGGTGGTTGCAAATTCTTCAGCGCAGACAACAGCCAGGTATCTCTCCATTTGAGCACCATGGAAATATTTGGAACTCGATTCTCAAGCAAGGCATCTGTGATTAAGTAGGGCTGAGCACTATGCACAGCCTGATCATTCTTCCAAAAGCTCTCCCACTCCACCCTCCATTTACTTCTGCGGTCCCTTGTGCAGCAGAATGAGGCCAGTTCCAGCGCACAGGGACTTTCCCTGGCAAAGGAAGATGGGAAGGGATTTGATACTTTGTTTTGGATTACTTGAAGAACTGCAAATTACATTTTTAGCTCTTTTTGGGTAAGGTGCCCAGACTCCTTGAGGCATAGGCTACTAAAAATGCTGGCTGAGTTTCGAAAAGCACTGTGCAATCTGGGACGCCTCTGTTTTTGAGTGTCATACTTGAGACATCTTTAAAGGGGCCCAGTTTCCAGAAAGAGCTGAGGACATCTGAAAATCTTTCTCTTTCAGGATGTCTCAATTTGACTGTGCAGAGACATCTGGTATTCAAAGTAGACAAGAAGAGCGAGTATCCCTTCATTGAGCAGGGGAAAGTAAAACACTAGACATATAACTCCTTTTAGCCACTTCTTTTTTCCTATTTCCTATTTAAAAGCAATCATCAGGTTAATCT
>NW_009613245.1:0-21839 GCF_000690535.1 Cariama cristata | reverse complement strand
GGGAAAGAGAGTGCTTAAATTGGAGTCTGGGAGTGGGACTAGAGAGAAGGCACACTGCAGATTAGGCTGGGTTTTTCCACTGATTTGTAAGTGACAATTTAGTGATCGATTCTGTCTCGGTGTGAAGGACTGGGAACAGCTTTTTGGCTTTCCATTGTCTGTTGCCAGTCCCTGACATGTGATACTCAGCTCATCGACTTGCAAATATCAAAGCAGTATGGGGCAGCAGAAACAGCCGTGTCAAACCAAGCAGCCTTCAGTTTGGTTTTGGTTGTGCGGGCATGCCGATGATATCGTGTGTATGTCAGTTAAGTATAGGCTGGTTCTGTATCTAAGTTCTTGTGGTTTCTAACATTTGCCAGTCTTTACTCCATCAGAAGGATTTCAGTGTTGCGTTCTACCCTACAGAAATCATCTCTCCTCGCCCGCAAAGACTACAGCAGGATTAAGAAATAGAAATTTAAGAGTCAGACACACCCATGAAGAGGAATGAGGCACAAAGTTAGGAAGCCATCCAAAGCTCGGTTGCCTATCCCCTTACTAAACTAAACTAAAAAGTCTCTTTTTGCTCAAGAAGACAGCTGAAAAGCTGGGGAACAAAAATTAAAATCAGATTGAAAACAGCCATGCCTAAGCAATATCCCATCTTAAATGTGTGCAGATCCGTTTCATTAAAATATTTCCCCATTCTCTCTTTTTCCACCTCCTAATACTTTGGCTGTTTCCTTTAGCTCCCCTTTAAACTGCAAAGCAAAATGCTTTTACTGACATGGTTTGTAATTTTGAAGTTCGAATCTTAAGTAGCAGGTGCTTAGTTTTAATGGAATTTTTCCATCCCTGAACGTCTGGGAGCATCAGTAGCACCTCCCTCCTACACAGCCCCTCACCTTTGATCCTTTGCCATTTGTACTTGTGGGTTTTCATTTACTGTGTTTCTTCTGCTTTCCACAATCTGCTTTTTCACTGCAAACCCTTCGACCTCTCCTCTCCTTTCTTTTACCTCATACGATTGGCAAGTCCCATCTCCTAAAAATCCTTATAAAATATGAAGGGCCTTGCTGCCTCTGGCCTCCTTTTCAGGAGCGTTGTGTCTACTTTACACCGCACTGGCAATTTAAAAGGGCCTTAGAGTGGTTGTAAACATTTGCATCACAAGAACAATTATATTCTAATTGCCAGGGGTCCTAGGGCTTCTCTGCACAAAAAAAAAAAAAAAAAGGAACCAAAATAACAGTTGGTTTTACTTCATGCAACTAGTTATTTTGGAGCAAGTCTGTGTGTGGGCACTTTTGTTCCATACCAACAGTTTTTGTTTCCATTTAATTTTAGCTTTTTGGTTAATCTGATTTTAGTTAATGTTCTCTTATAATTTCCTATTTTGAGTTAATGCAAATGATTTCATACAGCCATAATCTCAAGCAAAATCCAAGGGAAAAGCATCCACACTCAGTTTGCAACGACATATCTAAAAGCGTGGATTAAAAGTAGCTGCATGAACTCCAGTTTGTGGAAAAAAACGGAATTCCCGTCCTAACGTTAGAACTAGAGATGCTGTCGTAAGTGAATGCCTGCTCTGCCTTGGTGCTGGTAGCTTGCTCCCGAACGCAGTAGAATTTAACAAAGTCTGATCATCAGTTGTTTCCTATATCCAGGAATGCATCTCCCTAGTTTGTGCTTTAGTTAGTCTTCCAAGTGTATTTGCATTTGGGTATTAAAGAATAGTTTCTTTTTATCTTCATTTGCCTTTCTGTTGCTTATCAGCTACACATGCATATCAGCATACAGCTCCTGCTCAAAAAGCAACGACGTGCTGCAGCAACGACCGTAACCTTATTCCCTAATAACTCGACACGAATTTGACTGAAAACTCTGCCTTTTAAAATATGAATCCGCATTGTGCAGCAGTAAATCACAAGGGCTCACCTAGCTTTCTCATAACTAAATTTTAATTGAGTTTTCCATTCTTAACAAGGCAACCCAATTCCAGAAAGTCATATCGGCCACCTCCTTAATCCACAAAGCTCAGAGGCTATCGTCTGCACTGACAGCATGCAAAAATGTTTAATGCTAACACAAATACCTTTCCTAGATTATTCTGATTCTCAGGCTGATTTCTAAGCCAGCTGTTCTCTGCCTGATTCAATCTGCAGATTTCATTTTAAAACACAGAATATTCCCTGGTTACCTGCCATATAACTGGATCTTACAGGTGTAGGGCATGTTTGTAATGCTTGTTCATCCACTTGCAGGAAAAAAAATCATAAAATAAAATACTTTGTGTAGCTTTCCTGGATTCTAATGCTTTCTCCCCAACTTGCAGATACTGTATCAACTGAGGAATGCCAGGAATTACTTCATGCTTCATATATGTACCTGTTACAGATTATATTCATTAATTTCAAAGCCAGCTGCTATTTTTGCCTAAAGTAATCCTTGATGGTGCACTTTATATATATATATGTGTGTGTGTGTGTATAAAAGAAGAACTGCTTGCTATGACATACAAACATTTAAGTCTACTTTGATTATAGATCTATCACTGCTTTATTCTTTTTCACGTAAGTAGGGTAACTAGCTCCCTGCTCCTCCTGGGTCTTATTCTCTGTATAGCAATTCTGACAAACAAATAACGCCAAATACAAAGGAAAATGATGAAACTATAAGAAAACTTATCGGAAGAAACTAATAATCATCTCCTAGCAAGGTCAACCACAGTACAGACTGCAGAGTTGGGAATCCAAACAGTTGGATTTGGCTCCTTGCTCTATCACCACTCAACCCTTGTGATCACAGGCAAATCACGTTCCCTTGCCATATCCTTGCATTTCCTGTACAGTTGTGTTAGCCTTGCCTATTTAGATTATAAAATGTTAGGGACTGGAGTCATCTCTTACTATTTGTTTATACAGTGTCTGACACAACAGGCCCCACTTTGTATTGGAATGAAATACGAACAATAATTTTCTGATATCCTGTCTCCCAGAGCTGCTTCAGAGGAGCGTGAACCACTGTCCCAAGTTATATCTGATGAATTGTGCATTACTCTGTTGTGGGAGAGATTTCTTTCTAATCCGAAATCCATCTGTCTTGCTGTGCTGCAAGTGATAGTTTCTGGGCAGAGAGCATACTAATTGCAGGATTAAACTCTTAGCTAACTCTTGGGTGGAAACTGTTTCCCATAATGTGGTAGAAAACACATGTTGGTTTCTGTCTGCAGATCCTTGAACATCACAGCCCTAATCTTGACTGGGATATTTAGGTTCTCTATTGAATTATGTCTGCGCAACATAATTCAATTAAAATTAAATAATAACTAGCTATTAAAAAGTATTATTGAGATTTTAGTGGCTCCAGTACTGCTTAGCCTGGTTTAGTTCCTCTTTGAAGGCACAGACAATTGTGCTGAATGTAATGATTTCTGCACCTTCTCCAAATAAGTAGCACACAAACTTAGAGCTGAAAAATGAACTATAAATTTGGTTAAGAATCTTAGGATTATTTTAATTTTACAAACACACAGAGGTTTGAAACTTTTAAAATCTGAAGTACATCTTTGTATATAACATTTCGCTATAATATCTCTCATTTCTGTGGATGTACACGTTATTTATTATTCACCGAGGTGAATGACTGACATTATTGATGTGACACAGACCCCACTGGCAAGCTGCAAGAAACAGCTGGCCCCCAACATCTTTTCTTCCCATGGGTACACAGAGGAGGCAGATACCAGACTGCCAAGACACAAATGTGGAGGAAATCTTTCAGAAATTATTCTGTTTACATCTTATCTTCTTAGGGCTCTCCAGTCAAAAGCCATCTTGCTAACAAAACAATAAACTTCCCATATTGTTCAAATGTACTGAAAATGTTGGAGACAACCGCACTTTTCAAGAAAAGCTAGATTGTTAGATGAAGTTACTTGTTGTTTTAATCTAAATTTTACGGTTGTGGTTGCAGTGCAACCAGGAGACATGAGAGGCAGTACCACCCAATCAAGAGCCCTCCACCATATTTTCCAATATTTGAACCAAATCCCACGCCAGAAAGCATTAGTAAACCTAAGAGCAAAGTTAAGTGGGTGAAGGGGGTGAATGAAGCAGGGTGAAACATGTAGGGGACTGCAGCAACAGATGCTTTTTGTGTTCAGGAGTTCAAAAAAACAGATTTGCTTTTGGGAAAACACAATTCTAGAGCATGGGATTAAGGATTCTAGAGCAAAAGTTAAGTATTCCCATCCTTAGCTTCTGCTCCCACCACCTTCCTACTCCTCTCTGCCCCTATCCTAAGGCGGCCTAACCAATCTCCTGTTACCGCAGTGAGGTCTGCCTTTCCAACTAAGCTATTTCCATATTTCTCTCCTTGGCCCTACTCTGTTCTCCTTTGCCAACTAACCAATGTGGGCAAACCTTCACCCTTTCACAGAGACCATAAAAGCTAACACAAAAGCAGGAGAACACCCCCAGTGGCTCAGTACACTAGACTGCTCTCTAACAATGGTCAACAGTAGATGCTCTTGAAGGAGTATGAGAATATAGCAGGAACATCCAATATTTCCCAATGATACTTTCCCAGCCTCTAACAACTCGCCATCTAGCTCCAGTATCCCACCCTCCTCTTATGCATACTCCCTTGTTCTTCCCCAATCCCTCTCCCTAGTCTCCTATTAACCAACGCCTACTCTAACATCCTGAGGATAATCGCCATAAGGAACTTAATACACCATGAGATAATATATCCATGTAGCTCAATTACTCATCAACCTTCAACGCTCTTTCTCGTTCCCAAAGCCCACAACTCCCCACGGCACTTTCCACTGACCCCTAAGCTCTATTCTCCCTCACTCCTTCTCCCGCTCCTTCTCCAAAACCTTCTACTGACCTTAAATATTGGATACTCTGAATGTTTGATATTCTTCACTATTCACATTTTTCCAGTTCCTTCATTAATCAGTGCAGTCCCTCATCTCTTTCTTATACAAGCTGACCAGTTGCACATTGTACAGTGAAAGCAATACTTGAGACAGAGAGAAAGATTAGCAGCGCTTCTGACTAAATAGAACATATTTGCTGAATTCTTCCTCTGGATTTGTTAGATCTCTGCAGCTGGGATTTATCCTTAATGATAAGCCAAATAACCCCACTTCGCAGCATGCACTGCAACCAACATATTTTAACCAGGTGCGGGAAAATTCAGCAAAGCACTAATGACTCCTAAAAGTGCTAGCAGAACCTGAATTCATGCTGAAAGATGTAATGCCAATTTAATACATCGAGAGAATTTTTGTAATTTCTGTGTCTGGGTTATCCAGTCTTCTTAGAGGCCAACCATAAACAAAACTAAAACCAGATTCAGATAAAGAAATCAAATAGGGTGGACTTGTTTAATTTTACATTATTTAGAACTTTCAGTGGAACTATGTCATTTACGTACATGCAACACCAATCTTAGGGTACCACAGACTTCTGTATTGGATATGAGAAACAAGCTTTCTCATCAGAGAAATCCAAATGCTGGGGTTTTGGGTGATTCAGAGGAAAGACATGACCATGGTATCTTTATTCATTCTCCTAGGTCAACCAACAGGAGTGGACTCTTTTATGTAAAAGTGTAGATACTCACTTTCTTAAGTATGGCACTATGACAGGTTAATCCAGGTGAGAATATCCTTCCCCTCCATCTCTATTCCCATCAGCTTTGACTCATAATGTGATTGGAGAGAAATAAGGCCACAGTTTTTACAAATGACTGAGTAGGAACTCAGTGTGCTTTTACTTTTCCATCTGAGCTGCTTGTGGTAGTCCTAATTTAAAGAAAGTGCATTCTCTGAAGTTCTGTCTTTAATGCATCTTCAGCTGGGTGACCAAAATCAAAACCCAAATCACTTACCAACATTGAAAAGTTCATCGTAATTAGTACTTTTGTGCTGTAGCTGTCCTCTTTTGTAAAGCCTTCTAACTCCTTTTGAAAATGTTATACAATATCAGTCCAAATTCTATTAAAATAATTACGTCCTGCTTGGTTTATAGACACAGCATACATGGAGAACACACGTCTGCTTTATATGGTGCACTTTCCGTGACATGTGGAAACTGCTGTTGAAATCTACGGCAAACGACAGCACGCAAATAATCCTTACATCTGTGTACAAGCAAACCCACAAGTTTCACAGAAGCTGTTCATATTGGACATTCTCAGAGCGAGAAAGACATAAAGGAAAACCACGTTATTTCTCATTAGTTTTAATTAAAGCAGCGGATGATTTCCTTATTCCCATTCATACTAAGGTACACGTTACAACTGGAACAGCTTTTAATAGGATTGAGATCCCCATTTTAAAATTAAGCTTTGACTCTCGCTATCCACCACATTTAATTAGAAGACCATAGTGCTGCTTACAAATAAAAGGTTCAGGACCAGATTCAACAAATGTTTATTCCTTTAAGCATACTGTAAAATCAACGTAAAGGATTGTAGAAAAGACTTAGGAACCAACGTATTCTGGTGAATCGGGGCTATCTTTAAGATTTTTCTGAGCATTTCAGAAACAAGATCCCTTTCTGAGAGGCCACAAACTGATAACCTATGGAAAGTGAATCACTGATCACTTAAAATTCTTTCTTTAGTTATTTCTGGATAAAAATCACAATGAAGATATAAAAATAATGTGCTATTTTCATTACAATCTAGCAGCAAGTTAAGAATAACCTTTCAGGGAGAAACTACAGTTAGAGCAAAGCTCTTAAGAAATGAAAAGAAAAGAAGGGGGAAAGGAAAGAGCAACTATGAATGTAGAAAAATAAAGGAAGAAAACACTATTAAGCTTTTAGAAGAGCTGCTTATGTTCATTCACATCTGATCCAGATATGTCAAAATCACTACTAATAATAGTACTATGATCATGTGGAAAAATTCTTTGACTGCACTATAGCACTGTAGCATAGGAATGGGAATACACTGAAATCAGCCTCTTTCCAAGATTCAGAAATTTTAAATTAAGTGATAGAAACAGAGGAGGACTGAGGTTTATTAGAAGACTGAACTACAAGGTGTGATATTTCCCTTAAGTGCAAATCCAATACTGTCTGTGATATAGTAACGTGCTCTTCAGAATTGTTAAAAAAGAGGAAAAAAAGGGAAGAAAAACCCTACAGAATTGTAACACATTGTGCGTAAGAATGAGTACTTGTAAAAAACAGTGTTTCTGATGTGATGAATTCAGTATCGGTTGTTAGTCTTATACCTCCAGTATAACTGCGAGTATTTCACATTCATTAGTGGTATAAACTCAAACTGAGTTTGGAGAAGAAACAAATTCCATACCAGAACATCTAAATTTCCATTTCAACTGCTTACGTGTGGATGAGCATCCTATTTATACATGGATGTACTGATATTATATAGACGCATACGTACTTGCATTCACACAATGAGACAGTTACAAGATAGAGATATATACTCATACAGCACACACACAGTCACTTCCATTAACAGGACACCGAGGTTTTCAGGTGCTTGCTGTCCATGTGGAGGATATTATTAACAAAAGCAGGCACATGGTTTCGGGTTCCTTCCGTCTGAAAAAAGCCTGACCCTTATGAAATGGCATCTTTGACATTCCCAGTGCAAATCTGATGGGGAACAAGCATTGGACACAGAGCCATACAACTCTAGCACTTTCACTAATTTGCCATACAGCTTTACATGAAGTAGTTACTCTGGGTGGTTGTGATCCAGCAAACCATTTCAGCACGTGCTTAAATGACCCAGTCTCCTCAGCTGTAATACTGTGATAATGATATTTGCCGACTTAATTCTTAGGTTATCGTTAAGACCTAGGTAACACTTGCATGGAGCGCTGAAGTTGTAGAGCAGCAGCTGCAGTTTTGTAACCGCTATGACTACTAAACTTTCCTTAGAACAACGATGCTAAACTTTCTCTATGATGCATGTTGATATGCCTGGCTGCAACAGACTTGCGAACTTTACGTTTAGTGGGCATGTTCCCTTCACGGTGTGTGTCCCCCTCAGTTCTCTATATCTCCTTACTGTCCACAATCAGGAACTTGGCTCGGTACAGCACTGCCTCCCTCCCGCTGATACAACCTCTTTTCTCTCCAAAAGAAACTAGGGCAGGGGAGAGCAAGGGGCAATGAGAGTCCAGATCACAGAGAACAGGGATGTTTAGCCAGTTGGATCCGTGAAGGTCCCTAGGTTGCAGAGAACAGACTTACGGAGGCCAGACACAAAGACCAGGGGAAGTGGCAGTGAGAGAGCAGAGCCTGGAACTTGTCACTGCTCCTCTGCAACGAGGAAAGGATGGCCCAGTGATGAGTAGGTACTTGATGACTGCAGCGCATGAAACTCATTTCTTGTGACCTTAGGGAAATTGTTCTTTGACCCTGTGAAACAAGGGTAATAGTTCTTAAGTGGTTCTCAAGATGTTAAGGTTTATGATTTTATCTATTGTTTTGATGCAATGGTAATAGACCCATTGAAGTACCTTAGGTAAACAGGAGCTGTATTTTCCAGTTAAATTTTTGCAAAAAATTTGAACATTGGTACAAACAAAAAGTCAAACTTACTTTTTAATTTCGTATGAGTTAAAGTCATTACTACTTGAGACAAAAATGAAATAGACTGCTACGGTTACTAAGGGTATACTACAACACCAGCATGGACACTGAACTTGCTTCCTGATTTCAAAGACAGACAAAGCAAGGCCACTTTTTCAGTTTCTATGACATGGCCCAGAAGGTATTAACCCTTCTCCTGGAGAGACACACTTCCAAGAGAAAACCTGATTTTATTACCCATACCCACTAGAAATGCCAAAATATTTAGAGACAAGTGAAACCACTATCTCTGTGATGCAGGTACCTAGTCAGGTACCTGCCTACCACCCACCCACTAGACCAGAACAGAGTCCTTGAAGAGATTTTACGCAAGTAGCCTACAAGTGCTTTCAGACGGATATGACTTAAGAACTTTGAGAAAAGGTTTTTAGCAATTCAGATCTTAATGGCAGTATTTTTGTCTGTCATACATGACAGACTCTGCCTTAAGGTGAAAAAAGATCATGTTTATAAGTGGTCCAATCATCATACTTCAATTAACACCTTTTTTAGCACAACTTACTGTCCTTGTCTCAGTTCCCTCTCAACATACAGATGATAGATCCTGAAAAGGATCAAATATTTTAAAGTCTTCCAAAGAACACCTTGTACAAAGGATGAGATACTTAAAGTAGAGAAAATGAACCTTCATTTTAGCAAAGTGTGCCTTGAAGGCATTAATAACAAATGCTAAAACACCAACAGGAAACTTTTCCAAACTGGTTATGATTACCTGTTCTAATTCTGTATACTGCCCCGAGGAATTTGAACGCCCATTGAAACCAAGGATCCTCCTTTACCCAAGGAGACATAAAACATAATCCCATCGACTTTAAGGCAAGTAACTTCCAAGGGATTTGCTACAGCGATTTATTTGCAACAGGTTTGCTGCAATAATAACTTTTCACTGCAAGTACACAATGTCTGTCTTTCGCAAAATACTTCCACTTCATTTTCTATCAGAGGGCCACCAATCCTTCGTGCCAGGATTTCATAAAATTAATAAATCTACTTCCATAATCCTTGCTGCTTTTACTGACAAATGTAATAAACTACAGGATGCAAAACTCTGGAAGCCTACTGGGATTTATTTTCCTTTTTTTTTTCCTTGACAAGCTTTACAGAGTAGCACTTCTGAGACATGCTCATGTGTTGTAAACCTAATCCTTAGCAATTTCCTCTTTTCTCAAATAACCCAAATATTTTATGAATAGTGAAGGATTTCCTTTATCAGACATCACTTGCCTTTTTTTTTGTTTGCATGTGAGTTGTTCTCAAGGAAATACACTTTGAAGCAATTGGATGTTCTCAGGTTGACATTCACAAGATATAGTCCTAAGGAAATATGTAAAACTTGACTAAGAAGAAGGTGTCCTGGAGTTCAAAGGCAGTACAAGCAGTGAGAGAACTGAGGCCAAACCTGATGGGACCTGAGACCAAGGGAGCCTTGCTTTTTCTAACCCCACCATGGCAGGCATTTCAGTGCTACTTTTTATGCCTATCTCTGTAAAAGACTTGCTACTACTTTTCTACTACAGCAAATTGCACATGGATTGATTTTTCAGAGTTGATGAGCCAGTGAGGTCATACGGGCTTCTAATATTTTCTATTCTTAGCCTTCTTCTCCCCAAAATGTGGGTGACAGCCACCATTCCGTCCGTAACCGAAGGTTTCACCATATTCATAGAACAACCATGCTTATGTGCCTGTCTTCTTCAGCTAGGCCTGCGTCTCTGCCTCCCTTCTCTAAATCGACCCCATCCCTTTGGATGCTGTGGTTGTAGTTGGCAAGTCTGTCAGTGCAGACACACACACATGCCTACAGTGATACCAAGTACCCTCGTGGAAACAATTCCTCAATAATTTACTATAGCACTGATCTGTCTGCTAAAAATTCTGATTTTTGCTGCAGACAGAGCAGTAGGACTGGAATATAGCTCTTAACAAAAAAGCCAGAACACTGGCTCCTATCACCTTCCTGCTCCCCCCCAGAACGGCTGCGATCACAACTCTACCTCATCCTGCTGCTGCTGAGAGACACCCTTGATTTGCCTGGGAAGTGGGGAATAGGGCAATGTAAGCACAACTACTCCATTATTTCTTGTTTATTCTAAAAGGACCAATAAAGGGATAAACACAAATCTTGGCTGAAATAACTGTGAGGAAAAATGGTTGAGGATTTTTTTTTGACATTCGGTTACCTACGGGAAGTCTTAAGATAGTCTGAAATTCACTCCTGAGCAAGAAGAACAACTGCTCAAAATTCCCCTAAACTGACAAGCAACGTTTAAGAAATTAATCAAATTGAAACAATTCTTATTTGGCTACACTTCCAGCTCCAAATCAAATATTACAGGAGCACTGAAAATCTCAAGAAAATGCCCCACGAGGCATGGAAAACAATTAGCGGGCAAAAAAGGAGAAGTATTCAGCACACCCCTCACCCTAGAAGTCCAAGCCAATTACAGTAGAAATAGTCAGTGATTCAGCACAAAGGTTCCTTGGCAGACTAGTGAGGAAAAGGCAAGACTCCAGCTGGGTCACTCAGAGAAAAAAAATGCAATAGTGCATCACAAGGGCAGGATTTGAGTTTGCAGCCCTTAAAAAAGGGGGCATTTAATTCAGTTCATGTCATTCCTAAAAGGACCTTCTTTGTTTATATTTGCTTCACAAAAACACAAACCTGAAGTTTCCCTTCAGAGTGGTTTGTTATCATCGGTTCGCACAGTTCTGCAACCATCAAGGGTCTCTCCTCAAGCTCAACTCAAGGAACGACGCATTTCTGGAGGGGTGAACTCTGATACTTCTGGGGAGGACAGAGTGCAAACCCAAATTTCACCATCAGGGATTCTGTTACGAGTTTTCCTAAAAGAAAGAGTGGGGTCAAAGAGAGGAGGTGCATGTAATTGCTCTGGGTAGCATGTTGAAGGAGTCTTTAACTTAATTGATAGAAGAAATAATCAGAAAAGGAAGCTTGGGATTTGTTGGTTTTTTTTTTTCTTTTTTCCTTTTTCCTGACAGGGGAGTCAAAACTTTGGTTATTGTCAGAGACAAGACAGGATGAGACACAGACCTTCTATCTGCCCCAGGCTGACCACTCTTTAGTTCTTGAGTATGCAGGAACCATTCTGACAATGAATCTGGGGACAGCTAGAGATTAGAAAAAAAGATAATGGAAAAGATAAAATAGGAGAAGGAGCGCCAAAAAGCAGAGAGAGTACAGAGCGATGGAGGCAAAAGAGAAAAAGGAGTTGAAGGGTTAGAGCAGAAAATAACAGAGAGGATGGGAGGAACAGAGGAGAGTTTGATGTTAAAAGTGATGAAAAGGTAACTGAGATGCTTATCAATAAGATTCAGAAGAAACGCTGCTGGCGCAGGAAGATGGCAGATATGAAGCAGAGTCATCACTTGCAGCTGAGGAAGTTCACATGATCACAACAATTTTTCATAATGTGCTCGGCCAACTGTGGCTGACTCCGTGAATAATGCAGTTAGGAATAGGGGTGAAATAGCTGAGCTAAGGGACAGCGTGGTAAGAGCCAACAGCTGATTTGACAAAAGACAGCAAAAAGAAAAAAAGCTAATTTGAATGGATTGTGTCCGAAAAAATTAAACTGCACGGGCTTGAGCTTCACTGATGGACAGCATGATAAAGAAAAGGAAAGCAACTTCAAGACAGATTCTCAACTTCCTCTGCAATCAAAAGGTCTCGTCCAAGAAGAACAGCTTTTAGCAATGAATTCCTCTTAAAGATAAAGCTGCAGACAGTAAAAAATATATCCTTTAGGAATATTCAAAAAGCGTATGTATGTATGATCTTATTTGCTTAAAAATAAAAACATGAAGTTAAAATAAAAGCTTTTGCTGTTTTTAACAAAAAAAAAAAAACAACTCTATGTCTTCTAACCCTTTTCATCACAATAGAAGCACAACATACCACAATACAAACACTGTTCATGCAAAACTATTGTCCTTACGGTGATACCAATGGTGCCAGAAGTGTGAGGTTCATAAATTTTACTGTACAGATGGAGGACTATGTGCATGTGTTACTGTTCCACAGCACTCATATAAAACATTTAGAAAATAATCATTTTAAGGTGATACTGTCAATTTTTAACTAACGCTAGATCTCTTTTTTTTTCTTTTTTTTTCTTTCCCATGGTATTGTTTCAAATAGCACCTGGCAATACCATAATTGAAAGAGAACAAGGGATTTATTTCCTACTGCTCCAACACAGACTGCCTTCAGAAAGCAGTTTTCATGAGGGCTTTCAGATGAGGTCATGGAATCTCCATCCTTGGAGGTTTTTAAGACTCAACCAGACAAAGCCCCAGGTGACCCGGTCTGAATTCAGCGCTGAGCCTGCCCTGGCCAGCGGGATTCTGGGCTGCAGAACATCCCGTGTAGACAATCTCAGTATTTCTCTCCTGGCAGTCCATCTTAGCAATAGGCCCCTAGTCAAATAGTGTGTTCATGACTCACTTAAGCAAATCAGATTAAATGAAACCTGGTATTTGAACAACTTCACTGGATCAAGGAGTGAGAGAGGGAAACTCAGTATGTGACTCAGGGAGATGGGGTAAAAACTGACAAAAACTAGCAGGAGGGATCACAAGTAGGCTTCATCAGTGTTACGTCTTCTGTATTACTCACATTGCACTTGTCTTTCACATGACAGATTTTAAACATGGTGCTACATAACTTTTAATAAGATCCAGTTCTACCCGCAATGTATGAGATTAACTGACTGGCTTCAAACTGACTTTTTCAACCAACTCTCTCATAAGGCTCTCCCTGCTTTCATGAGGGGGAAAATGCGAAACATGGCTTAAGGTTCTCCGAGGTGTCATGCAAAGACACTACCTTGAATCTCAAAGATTCAAAAGTCCTTTGTATGGGAGAAATCAGAGCGGGTGAAGCATCTCACCCTACAGCAAACTCTGTGGTTCTGGAGACCTCCTGGATGTCCCTGTCTCGTCCTTCATTGCATGGTTTAGGCCTGTCCCAATAGGCTTGGTTTCAATCAGGCCAGTAAGCAGTGTCTAAAAATCAACATGCATTTAAAGAAGCTACTTAAATCTGGCATGCAAAAATCACTTCTGAAAAACCCACATGTTTTAAATGTACTAAATACTTGCAAACTTGAGAAAAACAGAAAAATGTAAACCATAAAAAAATGAAAATTTTTCAGATTTTCTGTCTGCCTATGGATTTACATTGCCCCTGCAATATGCCACAAGCATTAAACTTTCAATGGGAAGCAAATGAGAACAATTCTCAGCCACCTCTTTCATAAAAACCCTTCAATCATTTGTAATGTTTTTTGACCAGTAAATAATAGAGCTGCTTCACTGAGCTATTTAAATCATATTACTTACAGCTGGAGAAAAATGAGGAACAGTCATTTTCTAGGGAGGCCAAAAAATACGATACACTCAGGCAAACTAAATTAGATTAGGATTTTTTTGCCATTGGTTTGAGAAGATAAAGGATAACCTTTTCAACTTTTATTTTGCCTGGCATTGCATTTATATTTTCAAATGAAAGATCTCGAACACGGAACTTCACGAGTGTTAATAGGTTTCAGTCCTATTGCCAATGTGCTGAGACTAAATACAGATGGAACTACTGAAATATTGCTGTAGTTGGAATGTCCACGCAGAGTTTTTTAAAACAGCATTCAGCAGCACTTAATTTTTTCTTAATCATGTGGTGTCAAATTATACACCACTGTGCAAAGGCTTGGTAAACAGGCTCCTGCGAAAGCATCTTCGTAGATTTTTTTTTTTTTTTTTTTTTAGCAGGAATTGGCGAGGAGAAGGTAAATCTGCTTTGACATTTTCCTGTACAATCTCACTGCTGTCCTCCGGTGTGCACTAAATACCTTCGCGGTCTCAGTGCCTGCAATAACAACATCCAGACGTATAGATAAGAGCCGGAGCTCGGACAAGACGGAGGTCCGTTGCTCGCGTTGGTACTGCACATACAGCTCTTCTCAGAAAGCACTGGGCAGAGCGAGATTTCAGCTACCTGCTTGTACAATTATGACCGGTTTTTAAATCCTGCATTTTGACCTGACGCTTACGTTGGATGAAATCTGATCACAGCACAGCATGGCTCAGCACAGCTTCCCCACAGGCAACGGAGCCTTGTTAATAAACAAACAGGGCTACCCTCCAGTAACGGTCAATTCCTGTGCTGCAACGCTTGCAGAATCACCACCGAGGGGTTCGGGAAGAAGAAAAGTTAAGTAAGGGAAGCATAGTGGCTCCATTGTATTCTGAACCTCCCGCCATTTTCCATCACTTTCTCATTAAAAAACAGAACATTTGAAAGCATCTTCAGAGGACATACTTAGTTTGAGTTATTGCTATTGTTTTTAATCTAGACAGAGGCTGAGCTGAACCAAGAACTTCACAGACAATTAGAAGAAAATAACCCTTAATTTGAAGAGTTTACAGGCTGAACTTACACTATTGAACTGCCTAACAGTAGAGCGCCTCAAAAATACAGCAAAAGGTATCAAAATACATTTATGAAAATGAAAGATGGAATGAATGTTCAGTTTTTCAGCATAATCTAAGGTCTATGCTAAACTCCTATCAGACAGAACCTGCTCTTTGCACCTCACACACAGCTCTGTGGGAGAGAGTTACAGAACATATGGGCAAATCAGTGAGGAGATGAACAGACAGACGTCCAGTCTTTCTCTCCTGCACCTTTTAACTTCACTAACAGAAGCAACTCAGGAGTTTCTCAGAAACCTACTCTTCAATGAGTAACTAAAATATTTCTAATACATTTGCCCAAAGAGCCGTGACCGTTTGCTGCATGCTGACTAGTATTGTCTCAATGCTTCTTCATGTTCTTTATCAATTTGTTTCCTCCTGTATTACACTTAAGATTACAAACTCCATGGGGAAGAATCTACTTTTTTTTCTATTTGATTTATGCTCAGGGAACAGCACATATAAGGATCTGATCTCTAAACATACATATTATAATGACTATATGAAGAACGTCACCACCACAACTAATTTGTCCTATACAGAATTCAGATTTCTAAGTTAACTTTCTCACCAATTTCATGTCAATAAACTATATTCTCTAATTAGAAATGCCCAAACGTATGCAAGAAACTACTCTGTAACAGTTACAGTGAGCCTCAGTAATTCTGATCTCTGTGTACGAACAACATATATAACTCCATTAATAACGCAGACTGTATACGCAACCTCAATTAATTGTATGTCTAGTAACAATTTGGAGTATCAGGGAAAAATAATATCTCTCAGCTGTGACGCTGGCTGTGGTTTTAGTTTGTTTTGCTTTTCCATTAGGAATCTGGTATTTGTGGCTGACATTTTTATTGCATTAATGGCAGGAAACAATATGAAAAGAATGCAGACAGAAGTGGAAAGCATTAACAGAAACACTTAGACCCATTGCAGGGACATTCTAATTACGATGGTGAGTAATAGACATGTAGCGGAAAAGGCCAGTTTCAATAAATGTTCATGGAACGAGCTTCACACTTTAAATTTGAGTTTCAAATCTAAAAAGCTGAAGACTTTTATGAAGAAAAGTTAATGAATGTTTGTTCTTTGTAGCATTGTACTGGATATGGGCCCCTTCAGTTCTGCAGACTACAAAGTACAACAGCATGAGACAGCAAAAAAATTAAAGCCATAATCTAAGTTGTATCATCACGCAGCTTCATTGAAAAGTCTGATTATTAAAAAACACCTAGGGCTAAATCTCCAATTTAAGGTGCCGTTGGTTGTTTTAAGTTGTTTGTCTTTGCAAACACAGCTTGAGTTTCTGGCATTTGCAGTTAAAGGCTGAGGCATGATGAAAATTCGGGGTCAATGTGTCATGCTCAATTTGTTGTTATAAGAAGCACAGTATATTCTGTACTAATTGCATTTACCCATTGCCATTATTTACTTCCATTAAAAAGCAACAACAAAACCAACATCACTGTTTAGTTTTACTCAAAGATGCAACAGATTTTGCCATTTGCTGGGAAACTGACTACGTCAAAAAAACTTATCACAGAATTTATGTACCATTGGAGATATATCTGGCTTTGTCTTCTTAAATGAGGACCAGATCTAACCACCAGTGAAGTTAACAGAAGACTTCCCCTTACACTTTAGCAGGCATTGGATTAAAGCATTGTTTTTTGGTGAGTCACAATTTGCTACAGCTGTCATTTTATCAGTGTTGCAGACCTTATTTGTGTGTTTCAATACATGCTTTCTTTTTATTTTGAGCTTTGGAAGTTGTCTTGTGGGCTAGGAAGGATGGCTTTTTCAGGAACTGATGTATTTAAAAATTCTTTTTCGAAGACAACTAAATGTGAAATGCACTGATCTAAATACAATGATCTCCACAGTTCAGCTGCAAAGGACAGCAGCTAAACTCTGTACGGTGACTGCAGTTGGGTCCCACAAACGTTTGTACCTGTGAGTAACTGTACATACTGACCAGTTCCACAGGTTCAATGGGACTACTCGCTTCAGTAGTTACCGATGGGCATGGCCGTTTGCAGGATCAAAGCCCCACTATGAAGCAGAAAGAAAACATCTCCTTGGAGAGAGCTACCAAACAGAAAATGCATGAGGGGTAAGGAACAAAGAGATATTTCAAGATGAGGTACTGCACTGAGAATAGATGAGTCATGGAAAAGACGCTAAGTGATTCATTAATACCAGAAGCTTAGCCAATAAAGAATGCCCAAGTATGAAACTAATGACCCTGCTTTTACAATACTAACAAACTATTTGTTTTTGTAAACTTAACACAGAAATAATTTTCTCCCATTTTGAAAATTTATTATGCAATTAGTTGTCACTTTAATAAACTGTATGCACGGCTGTGATAACGGCTGCTCAAAATACCAAGGACTTTACAGTTTTTGTTTTAAAAAAGAAAAACACTAGGAACTTCAAGTCCTGCCAATTTTTCCTCCCTGCCAAGTCCTATTAGCATAAATGAACGGTTTATTTTAAGAAATGCCTGATAAATTACTCTACACAATCAGTAATGAGGGTACTGTCAGCAAAGGAGAATCATTTCCAAAATTTACTTGGCACAAATGAGTGGCTGACTAGCTCGCAATCATGTTACATGGCCTGAGGCCCTGTTTTATTCCATAAATCTGCCCGACCTCTTCAGGGTGAAAATTAGTGATTCTATAGAAAGGGTAGCTGGGCAAACCTGTTCTGTTTGTGCATTTTGTCCTTTTCAAAAAAAAATTAACACACTCAAACTATCTGTAGGACTATTCCTACAGCTTCATCTTTTTTGGCAGACTGAAGCTGCATCTTAAAATTATTGCCATAGGTCGTATATTAACATTACACACCTTTTTCCTATCACAAATTACAAGAAAGAAAACCATAAAGCCAAGAAGGATACAATGTCTTAAGAAAAAATGAGAGGCCCCGAGTCTCCATCCTGCTTCAGTTAGTCTCTTAACATGAGCGTGTTATCTAGAAATCAATTCTCTCTCCTTTTTAGAATATAGTTTCAAAAGTAGAGAGGAATCCCTTGGCACAGATTGTTGTGTCAATTAGCAACTGAAGCCAATAATCATTCATCATCTCTTCTAAGCATTCCCTGGTAAAAGTCCCTAAATACTTTACTCATAATTGCTATGGAATTCATTACATTAAAGCAGGGGGAAAACTTTTCAAAGAATTAATTTAAGATTATGAGATTAAAAAAAAAAGGCCTAAGAAATCATCTATGCTCCCCTCTCCCACCACTGCAAGTTATTGCCAATTGTCATTCCCTTTTTTTTTTCCATGCTATTGTTAATGCTTTGTCCAGTCTACTTTTACAAGTCCCAAACGATCATTTTCAAACACTCCCTTGAAGATTGCTTGACTAGTTAAAAAGGTTTTTATTAAAATTTTCAGAATATTTCTAATAGAGTCTAACTCTAAGTTAGAATACTAGATCAGAACCTTCTGTGTTCCCTAGTAGGATACAACAGTGTCTAATATAATTTAATCTGCACATACCTTGTTTATCGTGTGTCAAGTTCTTCATGTCTAACCATACATTAAATATATGGTCAAACATTCATCTTCAGATACAATGTCCAACACAAAACAAGTATGCAGGCAGTCTATATAAAGTACAGATGAAGAGAAAAGGTCCCACAAGTCTTGTGAACTTTTGTAGTAAAAGGATACGCACCAACTGCCTCCCAAGAGGTCTATTGTGAGCCCCGCTCTGCTTCTCAATGCCCGGCTGTGGTACTGTCAGGGAGGCATCACGCTATTTTCGACAACACAGCGAAGGGTCTTGGAGAGCTGAGCAGATCACCCCGGGGCTGCAGGAGAATGCTCTGCAGTCTGACTTCTGGAGCTGAACCCATACGCTGACGGACAGATCCAGAGTACAAGTCCTCCGTGCCGCATCCAAAGGCATCCGTAACTATTATTAAATCCAGGGTGGCAGCAGATACCCGCACAAAGTACAGCGGACTAGCAGCCATGGCACTTCAAGGCTTTTCTTCAACAAAGAGGTTCAATCCTGAGATGGCTGTGAGTGATGAAACCACCCTCTAAGCAAGGTTTGCAAGGATGGTTGCCCTTCTCTTGGAGAGGGATTTTAGCCATGGTAAAGTTCTTCGTCCAAGAAACATATGCGAGTTAAAATGTAGCCTGACATTCCAGAAAAGCTTATCTTTGCCTAAGTGTAACTGTGTGAAACAGCAAGAAAAAGTGTATTCAGAGACTCTAAAATCTCTCAAGCTTTCTCATTTTTCCATATTAAGTTGATTCCAGGCAGCTGCCTAATGAAATGCTTCTTTCTCCAGAGTGGGGTTCTGAACATGAAACTTTACTTAACGCTCATGAAGCACATACCACATGTTTCCTGCCAGAAAGAGCACTGAGGACCAACAAAGCAAACCTGCCAGGTCAGACACCTTTCTGGAAGAAGGCTGCATCTCATCTCTTGGGCCCAGGATTTGACAGCTGAAGGAAGAAATGTTTTTCACTTTTGGGGGTTTATTTATAAGACTACAGTAACTTCTTTATTTTACTTCCCTTGGCATTGCTCATCTACGTTGATTTTTATTTTGTGTTGGTACTATCTTCAGATTTCCCTCTGCTACCAACTTGAACCTTTAGGTTTTGCTATTGCTGCAAGCGGATTTTTGGCAGCTGAGCCAGACCTGCTCGCCTAACTCGATGGTATTAAAACATTGACTTTTTAAAATGGTGTTTACTAATTCATTGCACTGTCTATTGTTTCCCTTTCGCACTGCAGACTTGGTTTAGCTGTGTCAACGTAAAAATTAGAAAGGGAGACGGTAGAGGGAAGGGAAGAGATGCTGGAATGTGTTAGTTGAACGATGCAAAGTGAGGACTACTCGCCTGTGCTGTTCTTGTTAACAAGCTCTTCGTTGCCACCTTGACTCTCCTGTTGCTCTTTGAGCACCCAGGCTAATGTGATCTATTCTGTGCTAAATTGTTTGAAATCTACTGCCAGGCATGTTTAGTTTTCAGAGTCTGGTACTCCGGACCTTGCAAAATATGCTTTTGGATACGCCCTAACTCCTGTCACAGTCTTTGTTCATATGCCCCCCCAGCAAGCCTTACAGCAGCGGCAGCAGTAAGCTTGTCCGACCATCAGAACAGGTTTTATTCTTCTTTTTTTTTTTTTTGCTTTGCATTTTTACCAAGGCTGATATCTCACGAAGCTGTTCAGTCTCCTGTTGCCAGTCAGGAGCCTGAGCACCTCACATCGCTCTTCCTTTGCTCCCACTTGGGCACACATGCTTGGTTGGCAAACCTTTATCAATAGGTCTGGAGTATATTTCAGGCTCACCGTAACACCCTCTAAGCCTTCCCTTTCAAACAAAAGCCTGTTTTGCAGGTACAGCTCATCCCTGACAGAGTAAACCGGAGTAACTTTCTGTGGCAACTGCTCCTTCATTCTGCCGTGGCGGTACAGAAGCTGATTTCCCGCCTGTTCTTCAGAGGCCTGCCTGAAGCCTACCATTGGAGATGCAGTTTTTGTTCCACAAAATCATGTCTATTGTATTCTGGAAGATGTCCTGTCCAGCACACCTGCCACAGGCAGTGATTTTCTTGGGAAGTACCTTATTTTCATATCATACTGCTAAAGTTTTAAGAAGAAACAAACCTGAGTACAAACCCACCATCTTGTCCAGGTTCCGTACCACAGAGCATCATGCCCAGTATAGAAACTGGGGGAGCTGGCCAGGAGGGATCGATTGCTCCTCGGGCATCGGTCAGCAGGTGGTGAGCAATTGCATTGTGCATCACTTCTCTTTTCTTAGGTTTTATTTTTTTTGTTATATTCCTTTTCATTACAACTATTATTATTATATTAGTAGCATATTTTATTATTATTGTTAGTATCATATTTTAGTTTGCTTTAGTTATTAAACTGTTCTTATCTCAACCCACAATTTTTTACCTTTTTTCAGTTCTCCTCCCCATCCCACTGCGAGGGGGAAGGAGTGACTGAGCAGTTGCGTGGTGCTTAGTTGTCAGCTGGAGTTAAACCACGACACAGTCTTTGCCTTCTGATTTTCCTCACTGTTTTAAAGACCTCTGATAATTCTAGAAAAAAATCACTATGGCTAAAAGTGATCAGACTCCTTTCATTTTGAGTGCTTTCCTAATTGTGCTGACTTTCCCAGGGTCTTGCTGCTATCTCCCTAGATGTCAACTAACAGTGAACAACACAGTTTTTCTCAAATTCTACATGTCTACATTCAATCTCGTATTTTGCTTATTACATAGTGACATTGATTGTCCGTCAGATCATTAATTTTTAATAGCGCTGTCACCACCTTCATGTCTGGGAATCCTTCTCAGCTTCAATTTACATTGGAACACCGTAGACATTGGGCCCAAGTTAAAAGCATTTCCTCCAGGCGATCATCTTCCAGAAGGTGTAGTCAGTGTTGTCACATGGCTCATGGACTCATTTACCACAATGTGGTAAAACTCAGTTTTAGCCTCACAAACCGTGATGTTAAACAGATGATAGATTATACAGTCCATTGTCTCTCAGTGGTACCAAGCAGCAACTCCTTTACAATGATAGATTTAGTGGTTTAGCTAAATGAAGATCCTCAGTTTACTCCAAATCTTCCTCGGCATTAATTAGGCTTCTGAGTCACTCTCTGAAAGTTTCAATGGATATAACGGTGCCGTTTGTCAGCA